>NC_089810.1:837318-1030141 GCF_029633855.1 Hoplias malabaricus
ACACACTCTATCAGATTTTTTTCAGCAGTTCAGTGGTGGTTGAAGTGAGGGGTTTATATATATATATATGTGTGTGTGTGTGTGTGTGTGTGTGTGCTTTTAAACGTATTTATATATGTATAATGTTAATACAAAATCTCATAAAAAACATGGTCAAATCCAATACGCTTAGAGACCAACGACATTCCTTACACCTGGACCCCCATGACTACTGACGAAGAACACTCAGAAAAGTGACACTGAGCCTGCTGTGGGCCAACGCTGTTTTCTGACTGTGACTCTGAGCCGAGTGTAGTCAATTCACAAAAAACATTATAAGAACGCAGTACCAAAGCATGGCTCAATTTTGCATGTAGGTATTTGAGTATACACTAAGTAGGCTACAAGCTTATTGTTTTTAGTCCAATACACTTTATAAACTTGAATTCCTCTGTTTTTTTTTCATTTGTTTTAAATTATGCTCTAAACGTGTTGGATTCTCCGTGTTGACACGTAGCGTATAATTTCGTGTTAACACGTTAAGGTATTGACGCGTTATGAACGTGTTAACACGTTAAGTTTGTGTATTTCGTGAATCATGATGCTTTACTGCCACCAACTGGTGTATGGCGTTATTGCTGAAACAACATAAAGCCTTAACTTACCAAATAACGGAAACAATTCCAGTGTTTAATGTTCTGAACAATGTTTATGAGATTTTGTATAAACATTATACAAACATAATATTTATATAAACATAAATACGTTTAAAAGCGCACACAAACATAGATATATATACCCCTCACTTCAACCACCACTGAATTTACTGCTGAAAAAAGCCCTTTTTTAATTCAGATTTTTTTGTTCAATATAATTTTGAAGGAGATTTATCCTATCTTAACATATATAAGTATGTGGCCACAAATGGGTCCACAATTCCATTTAGACCTAACAGGTGGTGGTGGGGTCTTAGTTCCGAAAAGCCATTTAGTGGACAAAATAGCAGTTGCTTACCTCTTCGTAGTACCACACCATCCCAATCCACATATATGATACGCCGCTTGGTGGACCTTATCGGCCTAGCGCGCGGCGCCCCCTAGACGATTTACTTTGCAGAGCCCGGGGTCGGGTCCTGGGCACACGTGGTGAGAGCTAAAAATCCTCAAAGTTTGGGCCTTTTACCCGCACTTTTGCATCAATCCACCAGGTGGCTCCCGGAACGTCCCGATTCCAATATATTCCATTACAGGCAAATATATTGGGATTGGGATGGCGTATATATTTATCATTCGTTGAAGTGTTTTGTAATGTTTTTAATACTTTTAACATGCCCAACATCCATAGACATTAACATTTTTAAAGTGTTGGCTACTTTGATAAGGCAACACAAACGTCCTTTCACAAAGTTTCCAACTATCTTTGATATATTTATAATGCCAGTAAACCGACAAACACGTAACCACAGTGAGCCAGCCTGCCCTTCTGAAACTCTTGTCCGAACGCCTTACTTTCAAATTTTCAAGTTAGCTAATGTTACTGCTGCATTACTTAAGGTGGAAGCGAAAAATTTAAAAGCTTCTGAGCGAACACCAGTCAGAATGTCAACACTAGAACTATCAGGATTTTCATATACCCCCTTTTTCTACCAGAGGCTGCCAAATGGCAGTGCTGGGGTAATTTGCAACCCATTAGGCCACATTTTGTTATGTACATTAAGCCACTACTAGGTGCTAAAACGGGGGGATGGGTGATAGTGTGAACTGTGTTGACTGACAAAGCTCTGAGAGTCACAGCAGGCACAGACTTTCAGGAGTTTAGTTTAGGGCAACAGTCTCAACAAATAAAAAATATTTTGGTACTTTGGCAGTTTTCTCAGCTGCTGATAATTATTATTATAATCTTTCAAAAATATAATGAAATAATACTTGTTTATTTAGAATACACACAATAAAGAATTATTTAAGCTTTTTAGTTTATATTTGTTGATCTAATGCAGTATTATTTGATGTGAAACCTACAAAAACCTTGAGAAATATAAATAAAAAATTCAGTTAAGTAAAAATTGCTCAAAAATAGTATTTAAGTTTAATTTGAGTCATATTTACTTGTCAAGAAAAACACTTTGCCAATGGGGTGAGATATTTTGACTTAAAACAAGAAAAAATGTCCTGATAATATTCTTTTACTTGGGTTTTTAAATGTTTAAGTAAAAATGTCCTTTTTACAAGTAGCTGAGGGTTGTTTTTTGTATAAATTTATGTAAAAATATCTTTACCTATTGGCAGTTTTTCAAAAGACAAAAACTACTTAAAATAAGGTTACAACATATCAGAGCTATTTTGACTAATCAATATGCCACTTTTTGCACTGTGAAAACAATCCTACATTAGTACAAAGGAGGCAGTTTTTCAAAAGGCAAATTTACTTAAAATCTGAACTTTAGCTATTTTGACAAATCATCAGTGAGAAAACAATCCAAAATTAGTACAAAGGAGGCAGACTTGAGGTGTTTTGGAATTATAGTTCAAATAATGTCTTTGTGTGAGTTTTAGAGAAAGATGACTGCAGACACTGGAAAACTTGTTAATAAAGTGCATAAACTTTATATAATAAACTGCACCAAAGTAAATAGCCTATCTGGCTACATGCTGAGTGAAATAAAATAGAATAAACCTTTCTCACTATAGTACAATATTACAAATATACACGATGGAGGTAACTGAGATGGGTGTGTCAGTGTCAGTCAGGGTGTGTATTCCCTGCCACATACGCCAAGGGTCAGAGGAGGTAAAGTGCTCCTCAATCCAGAGTTTGTAGCAGTGCTTGGCTATAGCTATTAGTCTCTTCATATTGCCAGGAACTCCAGTGGGCGGTACAAAGGACGCTCGTACCCTGAGCGCTTCTATGCTGAGGGATGCCATGGTAAGAAATCTCAGACCACCAGTCTTGTTTTTTGCCCTTCTTTTGTACGCATTAGGTTTTTCCATTTATGTGCATCTGCTTTTGTTTTTTTTGTGAATCAGGACCGGCGTTTGTAGCAGTGCTTGGCTATAGCTATTCCTCTCCTCAGGTTAGCTCTGACCAAGCTGTATGCTTCCCTGCATCCTGATCTGAAGGCAGCATCTCTGGCTTTGAGCAGAGTGCGAACCTCTCTGTTCATCCAGGGCTTCTGATTAGGGAATGTTAATTATTATGGCAAACTTAAAATTAATGATTAAGTATCACCAGGAAGAAAGATCGACGCTCAAAGAATTCTTTGAGGAGAAGAGAGGAATAAGACAGACAGTCAAAGATTCTCTCTTATCTCTTGAATTTATTGAACAAATCCAAGCCATATATAGGACCCCAGTCACGTACACCATTATTAGATCATGTCTCGTTCCATCAACCCAAACATTCCCTTATTGGTGCCTCGTCATCTCCCTTTTATCTCCGTCCTCTTCGTATTGCCAGGAACTCCAGTGGGCGGTACAAGGACACTTGTACAAGCGCTTCTATGCTAAGGAATGTCATGTTAAGAAATCTTGGACCCTCGTCAACGTCAGAGAGGATCCCAGGCATGTCGCACCCCTTCTGCATAGGAGGTTATTTCGGGCGGGCCGAGCACAACGTGGGCATGGGCGTTTCCATCAGAGCGGTGACTCTGAAATCTCTTCTGGTAAGATTTCCTAAATTTTCTATGTTTGTTTGCTGGTTATAGCTGTTGTGATTTTGGAAGAGACACACTGCAAAAAGTACAATCTTGAAGTTAAAATTGCTCAAGAATATTATTCTATTTTAATTTGAGTAATTTTGACTTGTATTTTGACTTAAAACAAGAC
Organism: Hoplias malabaricus; assembly: GCF_029633855.1. NCBI lineage: Eukaryota > Metazoa > Chordata > Actinopteri > Characiformes > Erythrinidae > Hoplias > Hoplias malabaricus. Next base: position 841,119 of record NC_089810.1, read on the forward strand.
AAAATGTCCTGATACGATTCTTTTACTTTGGGTTTTAAAAAGTTTAAGTAAAAATGTCTTTTTTTACAACTAGCTGAGGGTTGTTTTTTTGTATAAATTTATTAAAAAATATCTTTACCTATTGGCAGTTTTTCAAAAGACAAAAACTACTTAAAATAAGGTTACAAAATATCAGAGCTATTTTGACTAATCAATATGCCACTTTTTGCACTGTGAAAACAATCCTACATTAGCACAAAGGAGGCATACTTCAGATGTTTTGGAATTATAATTCAAATACCATGTTTGTGTCAATTTCACATTATTTGAACCTTTCACTAATCAATTCTCAAACATATGGTCCTGTAGATGAGGAGACTTCACCACCTCCAGGAAAGAGAGGTCGCATGGAGACACACGGGTGGCTGACAGAGACGGCAAAAGATGGCACAGTGTGGCATGAAGCACATAGTTTATATTTCTGTAAAGTTTACATTTCTATTCATGAATACTTTTGTTAACATATTGTTGCATGCTTATTTAATCTTTCATTACTTCCTTTATTACTATTTCATTGTACAGGGAAACCAAGCAAAATGTTTCTTTCCTGTTCATATACCAATAAAACTACCTTGAATCTAAATGTCTGGTAATGTTGACTTTTTTTGTGGGTGGGGGTTCACCAACTTGCTGCAGAGAAGAGTGTGGAGTGCAGTAGAGTGTCTCCTTTCAAATGTAAAGGCCTCATTTACATAACACTGGAGGTGAGAAGAGCTGTTCACACCTGCCAAATGGCAGTTCTTTGGGATTTAAAGGTATAATTGCCAAATGGCAGCGGTTTGGTAGTTCTAGTGTTAAACAATACACCTGCATATAGTCAGCACAAAAAGATTGCTCACACATTAAAATCATGCCCAAGATAATGGAACAATGACGTTCAGAAGTAAGTTATAATCCAGCGTCAGGTAATTTAATGTGGAAGCGAAGAGTTGCAATACAACATTGAGCTTCTGGGCAACCTCAATGTTAAGAAATTAAAATTATACAAGCACATACAGGTGCTGGTCATAAAATTTGAATGTATGCAAGACATGGGTGTCAGCTGTCATGTTCCTTATGCCAAGCCACTCTTGAACAAGAGACAGCGTCAGGAAAAAGGACTGGACTGCTCCCGAGTGGTCCAAAGTTATGTTCCCTGATTAAAATAAATTAGATGAGATTAGATTCAACTTTATTGTCATTGTGCAGAGTACAAGTACAGGGCCAATGGAATGTAGTTAGCATCTAACCAGAAGTGCAATATATAACATTATTTACATAATTTACATAAAGTGCAGTAGTGATATGACATTGTGATTATGGAAGTTAAAGTAACCATATATACATATTGAAATATAAAATATGTAAGCAAAGTAACATTGTGTAGGTGATGAATTATGTACTGAAGGATGAATGAAATACAGCTTTACAGAAGGTGCAGTGAAATGATTGTGCAAGATTTATTTAAAGTGCCTGAATAGTGTTCATCCGGATAACAGCCTCAGGAAAAAAAAACTTTTACGAAACCTGTTAGTGCGGGAAAAGAGGCTCCTGTAACGTCTGCCAGATGGTAAAAGGCTGAAAAGTCCATGATTTGGGTGTGTGACGTCCTTGACGATATTTCTTGCCCTGCCCAGGCAGCGTTTATGGTAGATGTCCTCGAAGGAACTTGAAACTGGACACCTGATCCACTGCAGTTCCGTTGATGTGAATGGGGGCGTGAGCTTGGTTCCTAGTCCGTCTGAGGTCCATGATGATCTCCTTTGTTTTGAGCGTGTTTAGTACCAGGTTATTCTTTTGGCACCACAAGGACAGATGCTGTACTTCATCCCGGTAGGGCGTTTCATTATTGTCTGTAATCAAGCCTATCACCATGGTGTCATCTGCGAATTTGACTACGGTGTTTGAACCATAGGCAGGTACACAGTCATGGGTGAAGAGAGAGTACAGAATCGGGCTAAGAACACAACCTTGTGAAACGCCAGTGTTCAAGGTGATGGTTGATGAATGAAGGTTGCCTAATCTAACAGATTGGGGTCTGTTAGACAGGAAGTCTAAAATCCAGTGGCAGAGTGATGTGCTGATACCCAGAGGGTGGAGTTTGGATATCAGCATAGGCGGAATCACTGTGTTGAATGCAGAACTAAAATCGAGGAACAGCATTCTCACCTATGAGTTTTGACAGTCCAGGTGGGTTAGTGCAGTGCTGTTGAGATAGCGTCCTCTGTGGATCTGTTGCTATGATAAGCAAACTGGTGTGGGTCCAGCGTAGCAGGCAGGCAGGATTTCAAGTGAGAAAGAACTAGTCTTTTAAAGCACTTGGAAAATATTGGGGTGAGTGCTACAGGTCAAAATTCATTAAAGTCTGAAGCAGTAGAATGCTTAGGCACAGGCACAAGGATGGCTGATTTAAAGATAGAAGGTACAGCTGCCTGGGCAAGCGAAACATTAAAGATGTGAGCAAAGACACCCGCAAGTTCCACAGCACAAGCTCTTAGCACACGGCCAGGTACACCACCAGGGCCAGTTGCCTTCCGTGCATTCACTCTGCTCAGCATGCGACTGACGTCCGAATTGGAAAGTACAAGTGGGTTGTTGTCGGTGGAGGATCGTTTATTGAAGATATCAATATCATCTGGTCGAAACGAGCGTAGAAGTTGTTCAGCTCATCAGGGAGTGAAGCACTGTTGGTAGATGGAACAAAGCTAGTTGGTTTATAGTCAGTCAGGGTGTGTATTCCCTGCCACATACGCCGAGGGTCAGAGGAGGTAAAGTGCTCCTCAATCCAGAGTTTGTAGCAGTGCTTGGCTATAGCTGTTAGTCTCTTCATATTGCCAGGAACTCCAGTGGGCGGTACAAAGGACGCTTGTACCCTGAGCGCTTCTATGCTGAGGGATGCCATGCCAAGAAATCTCGGACCACCAGTCTTGTTTTTTGCCCTTATTTTGTATGCATTAGGTTTCTCCATTTATGTGCATCTGCTTTTCTTTTTTCTGTAAATCAGGACCGGCGTTTGTAGCAGTGCTTGGCTATAGCTATTCCTCTCCTCAGGTTAGCTCTGGCCAAGCTGTATGCTTCCCGGCGTCCTGATCTGAAGGCAGCATCTCTGGCTTTGAGCAATGTGCGAACCTCTCTGTTTATCCAGGGCATTTGAATAGGGAATGTTAATTGTTATGGCAAACTTAAATTTAATGATTAAGTATCACCAGGAAGAAAGATCGATGCTCAAAGAATTCTTTGAGGAGAAGACAGGAATAAGACAGACAGTCAAAGTCAGTCCACACAGTTGTTGATGTGTTTCAGGACAGAGTTAGTGTAGGTGTCCAAGTGGATGTGTGAGCCTGTGGAGGCTCGGGCAGCATACTCACTCCAGTCGGTGTGCTGGAACTGTTGCTGAAGGAAGGAGTCAGCCCCATCCATCCAGAACTTTACAGTTCTGGTTGAAGGCTTAATCCTCTGCATGACTGGAGTGTATTTGGGAAGCAGGAACAAAGAAAGATGATCGGAAAGTCCAAGATGGGGGAGGGGTGTTGTTTTGAAGCTGGTTAAAGTCGAACCGATGCTGAATCCGGTGTTTGTGCAGTGAATGTTAATTTCAAAAAGTGTCTGTCTGTCGTAACTGTAGTTCGCAAGAGTTATTTGCGCAAGAAAACTGGAGATAGCTAAGTACAGAAGTATAACATCACTAAAACCGGTAAGACGCTGAGCCTCGCAGTGTGATCGCGATGCCATCTTGGTCCTGGGAGACCAAGGACCATTTCCTATGGATATCAAGGTCCCAGAATCTGGAGGAAGAGAGGAGAGGCACGGAATCCACATTGCTCGAGGTACCCTGCAAAGTTTCCACAGTAAGTGGCGGTTTGGGGTCCCATGTCATCTGCTGGTGTGGGTCCACTGTATTTTCTGAGGTCCAAGGTCAACGCAGCCGCCTACCAGGGAGATTTAGATTACTTTATGCTTCCTTATGCTTCCAAGCGGGGTGGGTTAGTGCAGTGTGTAGTGCTGTTGAGAGCGAAGACACCCGCAAGTTCCACAGCACAAGCTCTTAGTACACGGCCAGGTACACCACCAGGGCCAGCTGCCTTCCGTGCATTCACTCTGCTCAGCATGCGACTGACGTCCGAAGTGGAAAGTACAAGTGGGTTGTCGTCGGTGGAGGATCGTTTATTGAAGAAATCAATATCATCTGGTCGAAACGAGTGTAAAAGTTGTTCAGCTCATCAGGGAGTGAAGCACTGTTGGTAGATGGAACAAAGCTAGTTGGTTTATAGTCAGTCAGGGTGTGTATTCCCTGCCACATATGCCGAGGGTCAGAGGAGGTAAAGTGCTCCTCAATCCGGCGTTTGTAGCAGTGCTTGGCTATAGCTATTAGTCTCTTCATATTGCCAGGAACTCCAGTGGGCGGTACAAAGGACGCTCGTACCCTGAGCGCTTCTATGCTGAGGGATGCCATGGTAAGAAATCTCAGACCACCAGTCTTGTTTTTTGCCCTTCTTTTGTACGCATTAGGTTTTTCCATTTATGTGCATCTGCTTTTGTTTTTTTTTGTGAACCAGGACCGGCGTTTGTAGCAGTGCTTGGCTATAGCTATTCCTCTCCTCAGGTTAGCTCTGACCAAGCTGTATGCTTCCCGGCGTCCTGATCTGAAGGCAGCATCTCTGGCTTTGAGCAGAGTGCGAACTTGTCTGTTCATCCAGGGCTTCTGATTAGGGAATGTTAATTATTATGGCAAACTTAAAATTAATGATTAAGTATCACCAGGAAGGAAGATCGACGCTCAAAGAATTCTTTGAGGAGAAGAGAGGAATAAGACAGACAGTCAAAGATTGCGTGAATCCGGTATTTGTGCAGTGAATGTTAATTTCCAAAAGTGTCTGTCTCTCGTAGCTGTAGTTCGCAAGAGTTATTTGTGCAAGAAAACTGGAGATAGCTAAGTACAGAAGTATAACATCACTAAAACTGGTAAGATGCTGAGCCTCGCAGTGTGATCGCGATGCCATCTTGGTCCTGGAAGACCAAGGACCATTTCCTATAGAAATCAAGGTCCCAGAATCTGGAGGAAGAGAGGAGAGGCACGGAATCCACATTGTTCGAGGTACCCTGTAAAGTTTCCACAGTCAGTGGCGGTTTGGTGTCCCATGTCATCTGCTGGTGTGGGTCCACTTTATGTTCTGAGGTCCAAGGTCAACGCAGCCGCCTACCAGGGAGATTTAGATTACTTTATGCTTCCTTATGCTTCCAAGCGAGGTGGGTTAGTGCAGTGTGTAGTGCTGTTGAGATAGCGTCCTCGGTGGATCTGTTGCTACGATAAGCATAGTGGTGTGGGTCCAGCCTAGCAGGCAGGCAGGCAGGATTTCAAGTGAGAAAGAATTAGTCTTTTAAAGCACTTGGAAATTATTGGGGTGAGTGCTACAGGTCAAAAGTCATTAAAGTCTGAAGCAGTAGAATGCTTAGGCACAGGCACAACGATGGCTGATTTAAAGATAGATGGTACAGCTGCCTGAGCAAGCGAAACATTAAAGATGTGAGTGAAGACACCCGCAAGTTCCATAGCAAAGCTCTTAGCACAATTTACAATTTACAAAGCTCTTAGCAAAAACTAATTTACAAAGCTCTTAGCACACGGCCAGGTACACCATCAGGGCCAGCTGCCTTCCGTGCATTCACTCTGCTCAGCATGCGACTGACGTCCGAAGTGGAAAGTACAAGCTGCACAAATCAGTCAGAGAGAGCGGGCAGCACGCACAAAACACTCAGAGAGAGCGCGCAGTTTGCACAAAACACTCAGAGAGCACGCAGTTTGCACAAAACACTCAGAGAGAGCGCGCAGATTGCACAAAACACTCAGCGAGAGCGCGCAGCATGCACAAAACCCTCAGCCAGAGCGCGCAGCATGCACAAAACCCTCAGCGAGAGCGCGCAGCACGCACAAAACCCTCAGCGAGAGCGCGCAGTTTGCACAAAACACACAGAGAGCGCAAAGCTCGCAAAAAAACCTCAGAGAGAGCGCGCAGTTCGCACAAAACACACAGAGAGATCGCAAAGCTCACAAAAAAAACTAAAGAGAGATCGCGCAGTTTGCACAAAACACTCAGAGAGAGCGCAAAGCTCGCAAAAAAAAAACCTGAGAGAGCGTGCAGCGCGCACAAAACATTCAGCGAGAGCGCGCAGTTTGCACAAAACATTCAGCGAGAGCGCGCAGTTTGCACAAAACACACAGAGAGAGCGCGCAGCACGCACAAAACCCTCAGAGAGATCGCAAAGCTCGCAAAAAAAAAACCTGAGAGATCGCGCAGCCCGCACAAAATTTCTGTTGAAGCCATAGCATAACTCAATGGTGAGTCAAAAGCGGCAGAGGTTACTTTTTTTTAAAAAACCGTGACCCAGGCAAAGCTCCATATTTGTAACGGCAAATGCAAAGCTGGTTAAGGCATAACTTTGTTGGGGTTAACCTTTTGTCTGAAGTGTCTTACATAACTTCAAGTCTTGTGTGAATGTGTTCACCGGAAAAATACTCCAACAGCGCTCCGTATAACATGGATAAAACAATTATTTACAACACATACCAAGTCGACGTTAACAGAGCACGTTTAATAAATAATATAGAAGACACGGGTTAGCCTTTTTTTTTGTAAGCACAGGGCTGACATTTTATGAAACACACTTTACCTTGTGTGAGCACTATATCTACAATGTTTGAATCCATTTTTAAAAAAAATGTTCTTCTTTTTTGCAGCTTGAACACAACTAAATCAGATGCAGTGGGCATGTAAATTTTGCAAATTTGTGTATGAAAGAAAGGGCAACTGCTTAGACATTACAGATACAGAAACATGGTGGTTACAGCCACCAGTGAAACGCATGTTGGAGCGCTGGCCAGCCCTTTTCAGAAAGCAGCAGGTATGGTAACAAATATGTAATTTATGTAAAATAAAACATACAATCATATTAACATGAACATATTACTTCTACAAGAGTAAATGTATTTTAATTTGTGTAATCTGTTAATGTGGTACAAATCGAATTATGGCTCTATGTGTGCTGTGTTTTTCCTAAAGGTTTTTGCTGAGTTCACAAGGGTGGCAAGTAAAGATCTTGAACAAGACTTTTTTGAGGCCTTGGACCGTCACACCCCACGATTCCTTGAGATCTTTAAATCCAGGAAAGGAATTATTGGCAGTACACTTGCAGACATTGTTGCCCAAGTTGAAATTAAGGTAAGGAATCTTTTTATTACAATTTGGAATGTTACTTATATAAGAGTGATCCAGTCACCTCCTTAATGGAACACTAGATAATATTTTTTACCTTAATTTTTTAGCTTAATTACAGCTTCAAAATCATTGTGATGCTCCACTGATCTTAGCTAGTGTTCCTTTAAGGTTGGTTAGTTTTCCTGTAGACTTGTCATTATCAACTAATTCCAAACATGAGAACCAACATTTATTTGCCATGGAGCTGCACTATTTCCCGAAAACTATTAAAGACAAATCAGTTATTTTTGTGCTGTGTAATGTTTCTTCATTTTTAATAGTCTTTCTAAAACCAGGGAGCCCAAAGACAGACAAGTTAAACAAAACAGCACAAACACCCAATAATATTTTTTTTAGCAGATGAATCCTGTTTTAATGGGATGGTAACATATATTATAGAACACAGACACCTATGTGTTTTAACTTATAATTTATCACACATTTGTCTCATGTTTATTTTTAGATATTTTGGTTTGTTTTTTCTTAACTTGTAGATCCAGGATATTACAGCAATGTGGACTGCTGTCCTTCGTTGTCTTCCAGGTTTATCTTGGAGATTAGGCAGGGAGTACTTCAAGGTCTGTTTTGTAAGTATTACATCAAATTGTATAATTAAAATTTACTTAGTGAAGACATGAAGGTTTTGCAATAATATATTTTTTTCATTATATTTACCTTTTGTCTGCAGGATTCAGATACCATCACAGATTTCATTCAGGTTCCTGATGGGTTATTGACTGTTATACCTGAAGACAGCCAGCAACCAGGTCCAAATGCCATACACTTTGAGCCATCTAGCATTAATATCATACTGGAAGGTAACATTATGGAGAACATTGAAAACCATGCTCAAGCTATTTGCCTGACATTTGAACTACTATACAACCTTCATTTGGACTATCCCAAAAGACTGGAGAACACATTTGACTTGCTAAACCTGGGAGTAGGCAATCTGAGCCCAAAATAATTTAAGGGATTTCTAAGTTTCGATGGACCCAGCTTTACCCTCTTATTGATGTTAGGCTCTCATTTATATGGTTTGCACTTGCAAAATGTTCTTGTGTTGTTCATAATGTGTCAAAGCACTTAAATTTATTGTGCAAAACTTTAGCTTGGTTAAGTGCATTAAACATTATTGTACATTTTTGTTTATTACACAGACTGTGCCATTTGAGTCATTCAAGAATAAAGATTACTGGAGGTTTTCTTTTAAAAAATATTTTTAATTGACTTAAATGTGGAATTAATTTTATTTTTGGGTAACTTTATGTATTTAGATAGGCTGATGTGCTCTGTGATGTAATGGAATTTGATTAAAATAAACCAAAAGTACTACTGAATAATAATTCTTTGTTGTGCTTACTTTATTTTTCTAAGGCAATCGGTTTCCTAAATTCTATTAAGTAAACAGGACTCTTGTGGAATTATGTTAACTTGGGTAACATAAGTTGGCAGTACTTAAAAATGGCAACTTACATCTATGTACTACTTAATGTCATGGGGCGACTGAAGTTAAAAAGGCTGCTATGATGGCAGATACTTACGAATTTACCCATAAGGAGTCGAGAGTGAAAGAGAGATCAGTGGTTGGAGAAAGGCTAATATAGAGGTTAAATCAGCAGAGACTAAAAGTCATAGGGAAGGGCCATCTGGCTCTAAACCTCATACTCAACTTCAAAAACCTGTAAATTCTACTCCCTCGGGAGAAATAATCTGCCATTATTGTAGAAAACCTGGCCATATAAAATCAGGTTGTCCAGTTCTGCAGAAGTGCAGACGTGGGTCTTATACTGACTCTTCAAAATCTGTGGCATTGGTAGTTGGTTCAGAGAGGACTATTAATTGTGTGGATCCTGAGTCTGAAATAACCCCCTCTCTGTATGATGGGTTTGTCTCCTGCTGTACAGTGTCCATTGGTTCTGGGGAGCCAGAAACCAAAATTAAAATTTTCAGGGACACTGGTGCAGTTCAGTCCTTGTTGTTACAAGGGGTTCGTGATTAGCCAGTTTCAATGACTCTTCAGTGTTGCTTCAAGGTGTGGGAAGTTTGTTTGGTGCCATGCCATTGCATAAAGTGTACCGTGTCATACTCCATGGAGTGTGCAGAATTCAAAGCTGCATAAGCCTCCCGAGCTTTCCCCTACAGGACACTCTGAACCAAAACGGTCCAACAATTTTCCAGCCAAGCTAATTCCGTGGCTATATTCTCAAAGGCATCAAAAAACACATCTACCTCGTCTTCCTGAAATTTTGGCATTAGATGTAGACATTTGGATACATCAAACCGAGTCTCATGTCTGCGCTGTTGTTGACTCTCCATCTGCGAGAGTTTAACCTTCTCCAACTCAATCTTAGCTAACTCCAGCTCCCTCAAACTATCCTTCTCCTTCTCTCGCCTACTCCTCTCTGCTTGTTCCCTAGCCAATCTTGCCTCAATGACGGAGTCACTCAAACCTAGGGACTGAACAAGGATCTACTATCTTAATTTTATTCAACTCTGAATCTACCTCAATCTCATAATATTCAGCAAGCTGGAGCAACTGAGGCTTCTTTAATTTTATCCAGTCCGATGTCTGCAGATGGGCTTGGATAAAACTTTCCGGATCAAACTGAGACATTTTTGGGAAAACATTTTTAAAATACCAAAAGCCCCCCAGCCGAAATGAGGACAGACCAGAGACCCCTGACTCTAAGGCTACTAAAATTCAAACACCAAGAGGTAACCTATATTCCCCTATTGGCCTAAAATCCCTAAGTACCACCAAAGTATGACTACAAAACTAAAAGTACTTGACAATTTTGGCCACCTTACCTCAAGTCCTCTCATAGGACTTCTGAAAGAACACATACAACTCAAGAAGCCCCAAGTAGGCCACAATTTCCAACAGGTATTTTTGAGTCAAATCAACATCACCAAATCAGATTTCCTGAGAACTCAACCAAACATACCCAATTACCAAAGGTCTAGACTGTATACAATCAAGCAACTCTGCAATCCAATACCCACCTTAGCAAACAGCTAACAGCCTTAGCAAACAGCTAATCTCAACAGAGCACAAAACTATCAAGTTACAATCACACAGCCAACAATTAGATCAAAATCAATCCCAGGACAAGCCCCCACTTGCTACGTACCACTAGCCAACCCCTTTTCACCATGAAATCGTCTAAAGGAAAGAAGGGTAACTAGTGTCCCTAGCCTAAAGGCTATGTGTTGCAAGTACCACAATATGAAAATAAGGTGTTGAAAGCTATTGTGATGAAATGAGAACTCGGGAGGGTTCACTCTTCTTACCCAAAGATCCTCGAAGAACCCAAGCGCTAACTCCATGATCGACCAGCCCAAGCATGTAGAGATTATTCAAAAGGGTAGGTAGTAATCTGGAGGTGCAACAGTTTCCAGAGCACTAGAGAAAAATCGGCCCCAAAACTTCCACCATCTTATATATATCCAAAACGACGCTCCGGTATCTGGCCTCCAATACCAGAGGTCCTCCCCTTTAAAGGCTCCACTTCAAGATCTCAAGAAAAGTAAGACCCCCCCCCCCCCCCCCCAGTGGCTGGAGTGTGTATTGTGGGAGTCAAGTGTCTATCCCAGTGCACCTAGTTTAGAAGAATCTATATTCAACACAATTAACTCTATTGAGAGAAAATCCCAGTTACGAAAATAATCACACCCCTGTGTAAGTCAAGGCCTCCTTAATCAACAACATTTTTATTTTGTCAATAAGGTCCATACCACACTTCTGACATATTTCATAAAATATCACCATTTAATATTCTAAACATGTACATAAACAAATGCATACATTTTCAAATGACCTTGCCTTTTCCCCAGAGATATCAAATAGAAATCAGAAGAATATCTATTAAACATACCTGAAAACCTGATTTTGGTGGCCTTAAAAGTACACTTACCCTATAATATAGTGTGATTCATATATCAAAGTATATGATCACATTCTAAAGTTGTCATATTGACAAACAATGATAGAAACATTTTACTTCTCAACCTCAAGTAGACTGTAAGTAATTATTCAAATTTCAAAATTTAACAACCTGGCTATTAGCTCGGACATTACATAATGTGGGTTAAAAGCTAAGTAGAACACTTGCACGCTCCTCTGCTCTTTGGGGCTTGAAAACTCCAGAATCCGATAGCTGCTAATCACAACGTATTAGTTGACTGCACAAACTTCTTGTCACACAGTCCACAGCACCAACTCACGTTTTTCAGAACAAATTCAAAAAAGCCACACCGAATTTCAGCTGTCTAAAATGCTTCATGAAGGCTGTGGTAAATTCAAAGACTGCCCATTACCACTGCTGCAATGCCCATTATCACAAGTGTCTGTGGTGCTGCATCAGCATTCATCCTCCATCAGTTCAACAATTTTTTTCCCCTCGTGTAAGACACCTCTGGGTTGATATCTTATGTGGAAAAAAATAAATAAATACACACACACACACATTATATTTATTAATTATATTCTTATTGAAAGATGATACAGTAAACATATTAAAAATATTTCAGTGCAAATTTTCTGGTTCAACTTACAATGAACACTAATTATACAACTTTGCTATAAAAACTTTATCATGGAGGTAGTTTAGACCACAGTTCTAAAAAAAAAATATCACTCAACACTAAACACACCCTTGTATTTACAGAAACTTTGAAAAAGCTAAACTTTTTAAGAAATATAATTCTGTTTAAAAATTTCTACAAAAAACAATAAACAAATTTCTTAAAATTGTGTTATTTGTGTTTGGTAGATTATTTCCTGGTTGTAACAATGCTTCTGGGCAATAAATCTTATACAGTTGGAAAGCCTGTTAAATGATGCCACATTTACCTTTTAAAGAGGCGCAACCCACATTCTCAGCTCTACTGCTCATCCCACAAATGCATGTTCCTTACAAATGTGGCACCGTTTAAAGGGGGAATTAACAGGCTTTCCAACGGTATGAGATAAACTGCCAAAAAGCATTGTTACAACAAAAAAAACTATCTACCAAACACAAATTTCCTTACTTTTTGTGCCAAGTTTATTTTTATAAGATACTCTTTGCAGTTATTTGACATTATTTCATTTGCATTTTGCCAGTCTTTGCTTTCATTATTGTTTTTATGGATTTTGCTGATAAGGTCTTTTGCTTCTGGAATCTCTCCAGAGTCTGCTTCGTGGTTTGCTTGAGTTTTGACAGAAGTTTCAAGGGTGGGTGGGTCTTAGAAGACTACGTTCACCGTGAATCTCCTTTGGTCATCGATTTTGGACTTACAGGTGCTCTGAAATCTCCTCTGGGACCTAGCCAAGCCCACCCCACCCCTAAATGGGACAAGCTTTTATCCCCATACACAGCATCAGGTATGAGTCTTCCCCTCACTTCAACCACCACTGAATTTACTGCTGAAAAAAGCCCTTTTTTAATTCAGATTTTTTTGTTCAATTTAATTTTGAAGGAGATTTATCCTCTCTTAACATATATAAGTATATACACATAATTAAATAACACATGAGTAAATTAATGTATCTTTACACATAGTATACATGTTTACAGAAAGAGGAGGATCTGGAAAGTTAATTTCACTATGGGTTTGTATTGACACCGTATTGTTTAGCAGTATGCTATTAAAATAATGCACATAATTTATCAATGTGAATGAATTACGCCTCAGTATGTGTCACACACACAGTGTGAGTGAATAGTGATGTTTGTTTGTTATAAAATTATGAAAAGCTTTAGAGCATGTTATGAATGAAGTTATATAATAATATGCATGTTTACAAATTTTAAGGTACTAAACACCAGTTTTTTTATTGTGAAACAAACTTCCAGTTGCTATGGGGATCAGCTTACTATTATTGCTGTCTTCACACTGCTCATGTAGGGCTCAACGTAGCCACAGGTCAGCGCTTAGCTCACTATGTTATGAATAATTCAGATGAAACGTAGGGACTACGTTCACAAAGGATTTATGTTTCGTGTCAGCTACAGTGTGTGACGTAAATCCTATCATGAATATGTAAGTACGCCCGGATTTGAGGCCTCCCATTGGCGAAAACCTTAAGAAGCGTGTAAACGTGTCAATTTTGGTCACGTTATCACGACAAATTTTATGTGTCAACACGCAAATTTTTAATAACGTGTTAACGAGCATGTGTTCACACGTTTAGAGCCCAATGGCGTTCTATAAGAGACCAACGCCATTCCATACACCTGGACCCCCATGACTGCTGACGAAGTGACACTGAGCCTGCAGTGGGCCAGCGCTGTTTTCTGACTGTGACTCTGAGTGTAGTCAATTCACAAAAAACATAAGAACGCAGTACCAAAGCATGGCTCAATGTTGCATGTAGGTATTTTAGTATTGAATTCCTCTGTTTTTTCTTTCATTTGTTTTATGCTTCAAAGGAATACATCTACAAATGAGTATGTGCAAGTGTGTAAAGCTCTGATATTTAAGTACCCTTTTCTGAAGGAAAATGAGGGGAATGGATGTGTGAGTTAATTCTAATAGTGAAAATTACTTTATTGTTGTTTTTATACTTGTTCTTGTATAATTTAATTTGGAAACAGGTTATTTTCATTTTAAATGGCTTGGCCTGCTCTAAGTGTGTAGAATTACATGAGGTTTTGTAGTTACGGCTGGTAAAATGTAACGCGGATAAGCCCGTTGCAGTGGGCAGACAAGGTGCACTATATTCTGAAGCAACTTTGCGGTTGTATTTTTGGTTGTACACAAGGGACCAAAACTTGCTATATGTTGCTGAACAGCTTTTGATTTGCTCTACAACATTTCTTGTCGACTTTTCTTAGTAAGATAGGGATATCCAAACTCAGATATTTCTGTAATGGTAATTTTTATATGTCTCTGTTGAAAGAACTTGTCTGCTTGTTTGTCAGTATATTCATTTCTAATCGTCAACAGAGCTCAAAAACTAAGTGTATGTCACGTCAGCTCGAGGTCAATGCTTTATTAGAACAAACCACATCTTGTATATCAAACTGAGATGTCTCTAAGGAAACTAAGCTTGCAGAAACATCGAGTGATTATCTTATGGTTATGACGTATAAAATACCTATATAAATATCTCTGTGAAAACATCTCCTTTGTCCACATTCACATAGTACTCTCTGCTATTGTATGTTGACCACCTTAAGGTTAAATAAACTACTTTCTGATTCCAAATGCTCTGTTAGATTTCAATTCTTAATACTTGTACTTATTTTCTCCATCACAATTTCAAAAATACATATCAAATTCAAATGTGTACACAGTACACATTTTAAAATGCTTGTGACAATGATACATGTGTACGTTGAACGTTTTCAAACCCATGCCTTCTTTTTTGTACAAGACTCTGTGTATAATCAGTAATGTTGGAATTGAAATGTCCAAAATTGGAATAATCTGAAATATGTAACATGGAAAAGGTTAAGTACTAGCTGCCTGAGTACCATTTTCAAATGACCAATCATATGTTGCATTAACTTAATAAAAAATAAATAAAAACTACACTGACATACTACCATCTGGCCACAAATGGGAGTATGTGTCCACAATTCCATTTAGACCTAACAGGTGGTGGTGGGGTCTTAGGTCCGAAAGGCCATTTAGTCGAGAAAATAGCAGTTGCTTACCTCTTCGTAGTACCACACCATCCCAATCCACATATATGATAAGCTGCTTGGTGCACCTTATCGGCCTAGCGCGCGGCGCCCCCTAGACGATTTCTTTGCAGAGCCCGGGGTCGGGTCCTGGGCACACGTGGTGGGAGCTAAAAATCCTCAAAGTTTGGGCCTTTTACCCGCAATTTTGCATCAATCCACCAGGTGGCTCCTGGAACGTCCCGATTCCAATATATTCCATTACATTCCATTACAGGCAAATATATTGAGATTGGGATGGCGTATAAATATATATCATTCGTTGAAGTGTTTTGTAATGTTTTTAATACTTTTAACATGCCCAACATCCATAGACATTAACATTTTAAAGTGTTGGCTACTTTGATAAGGCAACACAAAAGTCCTTTCACAAAGTTTCCAACTATCTTTGATATATTTATAATGCCAGTAAACCGACAAACACGTAACCACAGTGAGCCAGCCTGCCCTTCTGAAACTCTTGTCCGAACGCCTTACTTTCAAATTTTCAAGTTAGCTAACGTTACTGCTGCATTACTTAAGGTGGAAGCAAAAAATTTAAAAGCTTCTGAGCGAACACCAGTCAGAATCCGAATGTTAAACAATACACCTGCATATAGTCAGCACAAAAAGATTGCTCACACATTAAAATCATGCCCAAGTGGTCCAAAGTTATGTTCCCTGATTAAACTAAATTAGATTAGATTAGATTCAACTTTGTCATTGTGCAGAGTACAAGTACAGGGCCAGTAAAATGTAGTTAGCATTTAACCAGAAGTGCAATATATAACATTATTTACATAATTTACATAAAGTGCAGTAGTGATATTATAGTGATTTTCGTGCCCTGCCCAGGCAGCGTTTATGGTAGATGTCCTCGAAGGAACTTGAAACTGGACACCTGATCCACTGCAGTTCCGTTGATGTAAATGGGGGCGTGAGCTTGGTTCCTAGTCCGTCTGAGGTCCATGATGATCTCCTTTGTTTTGAGCATGTTTAGTACCAGGTTATTGTTTTGGCACCACAAGGACAGATGCTGTACTTCATCCCGGTAGGGCGTTTCATTATTGTCTGTAATCAAGCCTATCACCATGGTGTCATCTGTGAATTTGACTACGGTGTTTGAACCATAGGCAGGTACACAGTCATGGGTGAAGAGAGAGTACAGAATCGGGCTAAGAACAAAACCTTGTGGAACGCCAGTGTTCAAAGTGATGGTTGATGAATGAAGGTTGCCTAATCTAACAGATTGGGGTCTGTTAGACAGGAAGTCTAAAATCCAGTGGCAGAGTAATGTGCTGATACCCAGATGGTTGAGTTTGGATATCAGCATAGACGGAATCACTGTGTTGAATGCAGAACTAAAATCGACGAACAGCATACTCACCTATGAGTTTTGACAGTCCAGTTGGGTTAGTGCAGTGTGCAGTGCTGTTGAGATAGCGTCCTCGGTGGATCTGTTGCTATGATAAGCAAAGTGGTGTGGGTCCAGCGTAGCAGGCAGGCAGGATTTCAAGTGAGAAAGAACTAGTCTTTTAAAGCACTTGGAAATTATTGGGGTGAGTGCGACAGGTCAAAAGTCATTAAAGTCTGAAGCAGTAGAATGCTTAGGCACAGGCACAATGATGGCTGACTTAAAGATAGATGGTACAGCTGCCTGGGCAAGCGAAACATTAAAGATGTGAGTGAAGACACCTGCAAGTTCCACAACACAAGCTCTTAGCACACGGCCAGGTACACCATCAGGGCCAGCTGCCTTCCGTGCATTCACTCTGCTCAGCATGCGACTGACATCCGAAGTGGAAAGTACAAGTGGGTTGTCGTCCGTGGAAGATTTATTGAAGATATCAATATCATCTGGTCGAAACGAGCGTAGAAGTTGTTCAGCTCATCAGGGACTGAAGCACTGTTGGTAGATGGAACAAAGCTAGTTGGTTTATAGTCAGGGCGTGTATTCCCTGCCACGTACACCGAGGGTCAGAGGAGGTAAAGTGCTCCTCAATCCGGCATTTGTAGCAGTGCTTGGCTATAGCTATTAGTCTCTTCATATTGCCAGGAACCCCAGTGGGCGGTACAAAGGACGCTTGTACCCTGAGCACTTCTATGCTGAGGGATGCCATGGTAAGAAATCTCGGACCACCAGTCTTGTTTTTTGCCCCCTTCTTTTGTACGCATTAGGTTTTTCCATTTATGTGCATCTGCTTTTCTTTTTTTCTTTTTTCTGTGAATCAGGACCGGCGTTTGTAGCAGTGCTTGGCTATAGCTATTCCTCTCCTCAAGTTAGCTCTGGCCAAGCTGTATGCTTCCCGGCGTCCTGATCTGAAGGCAGCATCTCTGGCTTTGAGCAGAGTTCGAACCTCTCATCCAGGGATTCTGATTAGGGAATGTTAATTGTTATGGCAAACTTAAAATTAATGATTAAGTATCAACAGGAAGGAAGATCAATGCTCAAAGAATTCTTTGAGGAGAAGAGAGAAATAAGACAGACAGTCAAAGATTCTCTCTTATCTCTTGAGTTTCTTGAACAAATCCAAGCCAAATATAGGACCCCAGTCACATACACCATTATTACATTATGTTTCGTTCCATCAACCCAAACATTCCCTTATTGGTGCCTCATTATCTTCATTTTTTTATTTTTTTATTTGCCATAACAATATTATTGTCTTTTGTGATAACACTCTGTCCACACAGTTGATGTGTTTCAGGACGCACAAAAAACTCAGAGATGGCAAAGCTCACAAAAATAAACCTCAGAGAAATCGCGCAGCACGCACAAAACACACAGAGAGAGCGCACAGTTCGCACAAAACACAGAAAGCGCAATGCTTGCAAAAAAACCCTCAGAGTAATCGCGCAACTTGCACAAAACACTCAGAGATCGCGCAGCACGCACAAAACACTCAGAGAGAGCGCAAAGCTCGCAAAAAAAAAACCTCAGAGAGATCGCGCAGCACGCACAAAACACTCAGAGAGACAGCAAAGCTCGCAAAAAAAATCTCAGAGAGAGGTGGGCCCTGGACCCACCGCGACCCTGAATTGGATACGTGGTTACAGATAATGAATGAATGAATGAATGAATGTTTGGTCGTGTTTTATTTTTGAACAGTGCTATATGCTACAGACCTCCTAGGGACCAGCTCCCTCCTCTCATAATGCCTCAAACAAAGTTCCAGAGCTCCCATAACCAACTCTCTCCCTCTGTGGACTCTCCTCTCACTGCCCCATGCACTCTGTTGCATTGTCATAAAACGCCCACTAGGCGGCGGCATAGCTACTGGACATATGAACCTTTCTCCATGTTTAAGACTCCGTTTGCTGGAATATTTTGAATACAAGGAAGTTTAAGTTTTCAGTTTAAGTCCCACTAGAACACAATAAATTATTTTCTTGAATTATTTAACTATATTTCTGTTGTTCATTTCTGTGTTTAACAGATGTAAATTCTACAATCATATTCAATAATGGTCTTTTTCAAATGTCAAATTAAATATTTTTGAACATTATTTTGTATGCACGTAGACAAGACATACATTCTCAGATGAAATGCAGGCTTCAATGTAAAAAATACAGATGCTAATTTGGTGGGAGTCATAAGGCGGTGGGGTGTTTCTTTTGATGTGGAAAGTTTCTTTGTAGTTTTTCTGACGCTATGCTTTCTGTCCGTTTTCCAACGAAGCGAAGCAATTTGAGCTAAACGCTTCGGATTTCCACAAGACGTTTTTGCGTTGCTTTGCTGCGTTACACGGTTGCCTGGATACGTTCAGCTCCTTGAAAATTGATTGGCTGCGCGGCTCCCTCACTGTTAACACGCATTCACAACGATTTATTTTTTCATACGGCGCGTTTCAAACCGCATTCTGTCGAACTATGCAGTATTTCAAAGTAGCACACAATCGTTAGTGTTACATTTAGTAGTGTAGAACTCCGAGCGTGGACTACTGAGGGATTTACGACAGACCCTCTTCTCGTCTCCAGTCCTGAGTGAACTATATTTTAGTTGTAGCTTCACCACTGGTTCAGCTTAACAAATCAATCTAAAGAAAGCTTTTCCGTTCAGCTTACGTTGCGGATAAAGTCGTAGAAGAATGGACCGCGTCACTCCGGTCAATTTTGTCCAGCACAAACCGAAGATGGCAACAGACTACACGCCTTACATGGAAATGAAGGTGACTGTAACGAATTTGTGTTTTGATGCTTATGTATTTTTAATATGGAAAGCTGAAATGTCCAGATCTCTCTCTTTTGAAATAAGAGTCTGACGTATCGCGTGTAAACGATGTTAAAATTCCAGAATGTGTCTTCACTCTGTCCAAATATGGAGAAAGTTTAGCTCCATGCTGCAGTACTCCTTATTTCTTCAGCATCAATGGACCCTGAAGAGAAGGAGTACTGCAGCATGGACTGAAAGGGAACTAGTTAGGGCAACCAATCAGAACCCAAATGATTTACATATGAGATCTTAAAGTGCCCCTCTGGTAATCGATTAAACCCTTAAGACTTTTCTGCTTTCAGAATAAGGTATTTAGATGGTATTTCTAGTAAAAAAAAGTCCCACTTGAACTCTACATTGTCGCCTTCTTTCATTCCTGCAGCCCAGAAGTGCTGCCCTGCAAGGGACAAGACAAGAGCGGTAACAGTATCCAGGACTGGGGACAACATAGTAGCGGTAACAGGATCCTGGACTGAGGACAAGATACGAGTGGAAACAGGAGCCTGGACAGGGGACAAGACAGGAGCAGAAACAGGAGCCTGGACTGGAGCAGAAGCAGGAGTCTGGACTGGGGACAAGACAGGAGCGGTAACAGTATCCAGGACTGGGGACAACATAGTAGCGGTAACAGGATCCTGGACTGAGGACAAGACAGGAGCAGAAACAGGAGCCTGGACTGGAGCGGTAACAGGATCCTGGACTGAGGACAAGATACGAGTGGAAACAGGAGCCTGGACTGGGGACAAGACAGGAGTGGAAACAGGAGCCTGGACTGGGGACAAGACAGGAGTGGAAACAGGAGCCTGGACTGGGGACAAGACAGGGGCGGAAACAGGATCCTGGACTGGGGACAGGAGAAGAAGAGGCACTATGGGCAGAGCTGCTTGTGGATGTGGCACTGTGGAGCTCTGCATCCTCTGGAGCAGCCTGGGGCTCTGGATCCTCAGTAGCAGCCTTGGAGAATTTTTTCCAAAAAGCTTAGTAAAACATTCTACAGTTATTCCAGGGCTCTCTCACAGCAAGATTTCAGCTCATCGTAATGCTTCTCTCCTAAGAAGTGATCCTATGAACATAACTGATAAAATCTGGTGGGGAAGGAAAATTCAAATATTTAAAAAAAAGTTTGCATTGTAATCTTCACAGGTTTTAACTCACTCCCATCAAATCCATTAGGAACTCCCATGAGAAACTGCAAAACAGCAGGTTGATCACCCACAGTTAAAGCAAATATCTTCTCTGCAAACATAAATGCCTTCTCTAAAGAACATTGTGTCTGAGGTATCCTTTTGATGGGTGGACATTCTGTAATAGTGGGTGGTTGGTATGGAGGTGGACACAAATGCAAAGTACCACAGAATTTATTTAAAACAGAAAACCTGATCAAATCAAATGTATTTGTATAGTGCTTTTTACAACTGATGTTGTCACAAAGCAGCATCACAGAATTCATGTAAGTTTTGACATGAAATGTAAAAAATGTGAAAAATCCCCAGGTGAGCAAGCAAAGGGCGACAGTGGCACAGAGAATCTCCCTCAGAGCTGTGGAAGAAAGCTTGGGAGGAACCAAGGTTCACACGGGGAACTATCCTCCTCTGATCAGTCTACTGGTAATAATAGTTAGTCTGTGAGGGGCAGCTCCAAGGCCAGTGGTGGTGGCTGGAGCATGGGCAGCTGGTCTGAAGCGTGGAACAGGAGCTCAACAGTCATTCATCAGTGTCCAGACGGACAGGGGGGCAGTCGTTTACACAGAAAAAGGTAGAGGGATGGAGTTAGTTTTGATCTGTTTGGGTGAATTTAAAGCAGAAAATGTCTCTATTTTATGACCATTATTAATTACATTATACATGTTACCGTTAGGCCCAGTTATAAAAAGCCATGACATTAACTTTCACTGCTATGCAGACGACATGCAATTGTATATTCAGCCAAGCCCGATGACAAACACAGATTAAAGAAAGCAGAGGTGCAAAGGCTGGCTTCAGGGCTATGCCACCTCCAGCCACCAGGGGAGGCAGCAGGTGATCTCTGGACCCAATCAGACTTGATGGTAAACACCTGAGGACAGCCCTTATAGGCAAAGCGACACAGAAACACATTGCTAGATCTTTGTCTCTTTCTGAGTCACAAGAAACAGTAAGTAATTTTGTTAGAGGGTTGAGAGTTCCTACACTCCCACTCATCCTTACACTTCTCAAGCCATTTATGTCTTTACAGTTGTTGTATTAAAAAAAAATTAGTTCTAATTTTCCCTTTCTCTTTGGAAAGCCAGTTTTCCCCTGGTGTCCTTTGTTCTTTTCCCGCCAAAACCCAAGGGCTGGTTTCTATAATCACCTGTCTGTTTCCCACCCATTTTCAGGATTTTACTTAAGGCACTGTATCACCAGTTCTCTCCACTGCAGCCTTAGCGCAGTGGCAAAGAACTGACCTAGTAACACAGCAGCCCTGGTTCTTGCTCTTGGGTCCTGTTAAATTACATTTAATTAAAGTGACCCATTACAAGAGGACTGTTTAAAAGATGTGAAAGGCTGGATGTTGCATAAGTTTCTCCTTCTTAACAGTAATAACAGAATTTCTGGTTCTGGGTCCAAAAGTGGCAAGAAATAAATGATCAGATTTAATATTAAATCTCGCTGACTTTCCAGTTAAACCCGGTTCAGCCGCAAAAAAAACTTGGTGTCATAATTGACCCGGATTTATCATTTGATCAACACATAGGCAGTAATCACTAGGACAGCTTTTTTACATCTTCACAACATCACCAGGATAAGAAATGCCTCATCCCTGCAGGACACAGACACATTAGTACATGCCTTTATTACTTGCTGCAGCCAGGGTCCTCACTAAAACTATAAAATTTGAACATATCAGTCCAGTTATATCATCACTTCATTGGCTGCCTGTGAAATTCTGCATCGATTATAAAATTCTGTTATTAACGTATAAAGCCCTACATGGGCTCGCTCCTGAATTCCTTCAAGATACTATTTCCTAGTTTATGAGCCTCCACATTTACTCAGATCACAGAGTACTGGATTTTTAATAGTTCCCAGAATTCAGAAAACCTCAGCTGGGGGAAGAGCTTTTTCTTATAAAGCCCCCCAAATCTGGAATGATCTTCTAAAACCAACCCCAAGTTGATGATGTTTTTCCATACATTTTCAAATGCAAGGCAAGATGGAAATTGTCCTGTCACTGTTTGGTCTCTATTTTTAAAAAGAAAAAAAAAATTCCTGTGTTCTGCACCAACCATATAATGTGTATCTTTCTGTGCAACAATGGTGGAATTGGTGAACCTCTTACCATATTGGCTTCAGAGAGACACTGACACTCTGAGAAGCTCTTTTTATACCCAATCATGTTGTCAATTGACCTAATTAGTGTTAATTGGTCTTCCAGCTGTTCGTTATATGCTCAATTTCCTTTTTCCAGCCACTTATTGCTACTTGTCCCAACTTTTCTGGAATTTTTTGGTTTGTATAAAATAAAGTCTTAGGTGGGAGTTATTTTAATTAGTAAGCTGGGAATTTTAGGGGAATAACTGTAGTAAAGTGTAGGGTTATTTATGTCAGTATGATTTGTGTTTTTGTTATTAGATTCAGGGATTTTGCAGAAGGAGGCATATAGTATGTGGGGAAGCAAACCAGCCCCAGTGAAAACTTTGTAGGTTCACCTTTGAGTGGTTGAAGGTTATGGAGGTGTGTGAGAGCATGTGTGAGAGCCTAACTCTGTAAGGGAGAAGCAATGGGATTAATATAGGCTAACCTTGTCTTTTTCATTCCTTTGCTGTAGGTTACCTTGCCTGTTTTGTTTTGCTTAACATTTGTTGAAATAGTCTAGACGGGAGATTACGGTGTTAGCGGTGTTGCATGTTGAGTTAGGTATGGCCTAATCTTCCTTATGTTGAATAGTGAGAAGAGGCACAATCAAGCTACAGCAGTAATGTGATCTGTGAAGGTCAGCTGGTCATCAACCATGACACTCAGGTTTCTTACAACCTTGATGGGAGCCACTGATAGGGACTCTAGCTTGATGCTGATGTTGTGGAGAATAGCTTGCTTGACTGGGAGGGCCAGCAGTTCAGTTTTGGATAAATTCAATTGAAGGTGATGTTCCTTCATCCATGTAGATATGTCAGAGAGACAGTCAGAGATTCGAGTTGCCACTGAAGTGTCACCTGGAGGAAAGGATAAATAGAGCTGTGTGTCATCTGCATAGCAGTGATAGGAGAAGCCGTGTGAATGTATGATTGGGCCTAGAGAGGTGGTGTACAAAGCAAAGAGGAGGGGAACCAGCACTGAGCCTTGGGGCACACCTGTGGTGAGGTGGTGTCATGCTGATGTTTGTCCAAGCCATGACACATGCTTAGCATGAGAGGCCTGCTCTGATAGGGACCATGGCCAAGAAACCAGACACTAAGGTCTCAGGAGTAATCAAAGCATTACCTCCCAGAGCCCAGAGAACTGAAAACCCTGCCCCAGCCACCTGTTGCCAGGTGACTGAACCAAAACCTGGGAAGGTAGGTCCCGTGCAATACGTCACCTCCCAGACAGTTTTGGCTGGAGCTCCAATGCAGCGGATAGCTTCCTTACAGATTCCAGGGCATCCCCTTTGGAATACTTTCAGGAAGATACCAAGCTTCTACTACATTGGAACTCCAATGGATTGTGAACTGATGGTGGACAACAGGTAAATATCTGAAATCAGAGCACTCAACAAAATTGTCAGGCTTCTACCACCAGCACCAGCACCAGCCCCAGCCCTCCCCCACTCATTAAAATGACCCTCAGGTTCCATACATTACGTCATCTCCCTGTCTTGAATGGAGCTTTGATGCTGCTGATTGCTCCTTAGTCTAGTGTTTGTAGTTTTTGAGGTCTGGTGGTCTGGGAGATGAATATATTATTTTGAGCACTGTGGTCCAACTGGACGTGGATATGCACATTACTTCCCAGCATCCATGTGTTTTATTTCATACACTGTCCTCAAGATTCCTTGTACTGTTAATCACCTATCTGCATTTGGGCTCTTTAAAGACAGCTTTGATTTGATCTGTCTGTTCTAAATCAAGGGAACAGTGACAGGGTTGTGTGTAGTGTGTTAGTGTTGGTAGGTGGATTGGCGACTCAAAAGTGTCCGTAGGTGTGTGTGAGTGAATGTGTGTGTGTGTGTGTCTGTGTTGCCCTGTGAAGGACTGGTGCCCCCTCCAGGGTGTATTCCCGCCTTGCGCCCAATGATTCCAGGTAGGCCCTGGACCCACCGCGACCCTGAATTGGATAAGTGGTTACAGATAATGAATGAATGAATGAATGAATGAATGAATGAATGTTTGGTCGTGTTTTATTTTTGAACAGTGCTATATGCTACAGACCTCCTAGGGACCAGCTCCCTCCTCTCATAATGCCTCAAACAAAGTTCCAGAGCTCCCATAACCAACTCTCTCCTCTGTGGACTCTCCTCTCACTGCCCCATGCACTCTGTTGCATTGTCATAAAACGCCCACTAGGCGGCGGCATAGCTACTGGACATATGAACCTTTCTCCATGTTTAAGACTCCGTTTGCTGGAATATTTTGAATACAAGGAAGTTTAAGTTTTCAGTTTAAGTCCCACTAGAACACAATAAATTATTTTCTTGAATTATTTAACTATATTTCTGTTGTTCATTTCTGTGTTTAACAGATGTAAATTCTACAATCATATTCAATAATGGTCTTTTTCAAATGTCAAATTAAATATTTTTGAACATTATTTTGTATGCACGTAGACAAGACATACATTCTCAGATGAAATGCAGGCTTCAATGTAAAAAATACAGATGCTAATTTGGTGGGAGTCATAAGGCGGTGGGGTGTTTCTTTTGATGTGGAAAGTTTCTTTGTAGTTTTTCTGACGCTATGCTTTCTATCCGTTTTCCAACGAAGCGAAGCAATTTGAGCTAAACGCTTCGGATTTCCACAAGACGTTTTTGCGTTGCTTTGCTGCGTTACACGATTGCCTGGATACGTTCAGCTCCTTGAAAATTGATTGGCTGCGCGGCTCCCTCACTGTTAACACGCATTCACAACGATTTATTTTTTCATACGGCGCGTTTCAAACCGCGTTCTGTCGAACTATGCAGTATTTCAAAGTAGCACACAATCGTTAGTGTTACATTTAGTAGTGTAGAACTCCGAGCGTGGACTACTGAGGGATTTACGACAGACCCTCTTCTCGTCTCCAGTCCTGAGTGAACTATATTTTAGTTGTAGCTTCACCACTGGTTCAGCTTAACAAATCAATCTAAAGAAAGCTTTTCCGTTCAGCTTACGTTGCGGATAAAGTCGTAGAAGAATGGACCGCGTCACTCCGGTCAATTTTGTCCAGCACAAACCGAAGATGGCAACAGACTACACGCCTTACATGGAAATGAAGGTGACTGTAACGAATTTGTGTTTTGATGCTTATGTATTTTTAATATGGAAAGCTGAAATGTCCAGATCTCTCTCTTTTGAAATAAGAGTCTGACGTATCGCGTGTAAACGATGTTAAAATTCCAGAATGTGTCTTCACTCTGTCCAAATATGGAGAAAGTTTAGCTCCATGCTGCAGTACTCCTTATTTCTTCAGCATCAATGGACCCTGAAGAGAAGGAGTACTGCAGCATGGACTGAAAGGGAACTAGTTAGGGCAACCAATCAGAACCCAAATGATTTACATATGAGATCTTAAAGTGCCCCTCTGGTAATCGATTAAACCCTTAAGACTTTTCTGCTTTCAGAATAAGGTATTTAGATGGTATTTCCAGTAAAAAAAAGTCCCACTTGAACTCTACATTGTCGCCTTCTTTCATTCCTGCAGCCCAGAAGTGCTGCCCTGCAAGGGACAAGACAAGAGCGGTAACAGTATCCAGGACTGGGGACAACATAGTAGCGGTACAGGATCCTGGACTGAGGACAAGATACGAGTGGAAACAGGAGCCTGGACAGGGGACAAGACAGGAGCAGAAACAGGAGCCTGGACTGGAGCAGAAGCAGGAGTCTGGACTGGGGACAAGACAGGAGCGGTAACAGTATCCAGGACTGGGGACAACATAGTAGCGGTAACAGGATCCTGGACTGAGGACAAGACAGGAGCAGAAACAGGAGCCTGGACTGGAGCGGTAACAGGATCCTGGACTGAGGACAAGATACGAGTGGAAACAGGAGCCTGGACTGGGGACAAGACAGGAGTGGAAACAGGAGCCTGGACTGGGGACAAGACAGGAGTGGAAACAGGAGCCTGGACTGGGGACAAGACAGGGGCGGAAACAGGATCCTGGACTGGGGACAGGAGAAGAAGAGGCACTATGGGCAGAGCTGCTTGTGGATGTGGCACTGTGGAGCTCTGCATCCTCTGGAGCAGCCTGGGGCTCTGGATCCTCAGTAGCAGCCTTGGAGAATTTTTTCCAAAAAGCTTAGTAAAACATTCTACAGTTATTCCAGGGCTCTCTCACAGCAAGATTTCAGCTCATCGTAATGCTTCTCTCCTAAGAAGTGATCCTATGAACATAACTGATAAAATCTGGTGGGGAAGGAAAATTCAAATATTTAAAAAAAAGTTTGCATTGTAATCTTCACAGGTTTTAACTCACTCCCATCAAATCCATTAGGAACTCCCATGAGAAACTGCAAAACAGCAGGTTGATCACCCACAGTTAAAGCAAATATCTTCTCTGCAAACATAAATGCCTTCTCTAAAGAACATTGTGTCTGAGGTATCCTTTTGATGGGTGGACATTCTGTAATAGTGGGTGGTTGGTATGGAGGTGGACACAAATGCAAAGTACCACAGAATTTATTTAAAACAGAAAACCTGATCAAATCAAATGTATTTGTATAGTGCTTTTTACAACTGATGTTGTCACAAAGCAGCATCACAGAATTCATGTAAGTTTTGACATGAAATGTAAAAAATGTGAAAAATCCCCAGGTGAGCAAGCAAAGGGCGACAGTGGCACAGAGAATCTCCCTCAGAGCTGTGGAAGAAAGCTTGGGAGGAACCAAGGTTCACACGGGGAACTATCCTCCTCTGATCAGTCTACTGGTAATAATAGTTAGTCTGTGAGGGGCAGCTCCAAGGCCAGTGGTGGTGGCTGGAGCATGGGCAGCTGGTCTGAAGCGTGGAACAGGAGCTCAACAGTCATTCATCAGTGTCCAGACGGACAGGGGGGCAGTCGTTTACACAGAAAAAGGTAGAGGGATGGAGTTAGTTTTGATCTGTTTGGGTGAATTTAAAGCAGAAAATGTCTCTATTTTATGACCATTATTAATTACATTATACATGTTACCGTTAGGCCCAGTTATAAAAAGCCATGACATTAACTTTCACTGCTATGCAGACGACATGCAATTGTATATTCAGCCAAGCCCGATGACAAACACAGATTAAAGAAAGCAGAGGTGCAAAGGCTGGCTTCAGGGCTATGCCACCTCCAGCCACCAGGGGAGGCAGCAGGTGATCTCTGGACCCAATCAGACTTGATGGTAAACACCTGAGGACAGCCCTTATAGGCAAAGCGACACAGAAACACATTGCTAGATCTTTGTCTCTTTCTGAGTCACAAGAAACAGTAAGTAATTTTGTTAGAGGGTTGAGAGTTCCTACACTCCCACTCATCCTTACACTTCTCAAGCCATTTATGTCTTTACAGTTGTTGTATTAAAAAAAAATTAGTTCTAATTTTCCCTTTCTCTTTGGAAAGCCAGTTTTCCCCTGGTGTCCTTTGTTCTTTTCCCGCCAAAACCCAAGGGCTGGTTTCTATAATCACCTGTCTGTTTCCCACCCATTTTCAGGATTTTACTTAAGGCACTGTATCACCAGTTCTCTCCACTGCAGCCTTAGCGCAGTGGCAAAGAACTGACCTAGTAACACAGCAGCCCTGGTTCTTGCTCTTGGGTCCTGTTAAATTACATTTAATTAAAGTGACCCATTACAAGAGGACTGTTTAAAAGATGTGAAAGGCTGGATGTTGCATAAGTTTCTCCTTCTTAACAGTAATAACAGAATTTCTGGTTCTGGGTCCAAAAGTGGCAAGAAATAAATGATCAGATTTAATATTAAATCTCGCTGACTTTCCAGTTAAACCCGGTTCAGCCGCAAAAAAAACTTGGTGTCATAATTGACCCGGATTTATCATTTGATCAACACATAGGCAGTAATCACTAGGACAGCTTTTTTACATCTTCACAACATCACCAGGATAAGAAATGCCTCATCCCTGCAGGACACAGACACATTAGTACATGCCTTTATTACTTGCTGCAGCCAGGGTCCTCACTAAAACTATAAAATTTGAACATATCAGTCCAGTTATATCATCACTTCATTGGCTGCCTGTGAAATTCTGCATCGATTATAAAATTCTGTTATTAACGTATAAAGCCCTACATGGGCTCGCTCCTGAATTCCTTCAAGATACTATTTCCTAGTTTATGAGCCTCCACATTTACTCAGATCACAGAGTACTGGATTTTTAATAGTTCCCAGAATTCAGAAAACCTCAGCTGGGGGAAGAGCTTTTTCTTATAAAGCCCCCCAAATCTGGAATGATCTTCTAAAACCAACCCCAAGTTGATGATGTTTTTCCATACATTTTCAAATGCAAGGCAAGATGGAAATTGTCCTGTCACTGTTTGGTCTCTATTTTTAAAAAGAAAAAAAAAATTCCTGTGTTCTGCACCAACCATATAATGTGTATCTTTCTGTGCAACAATGGTGGAATTGGTGAACCTCTTACCATATTGGCTTCAGAGAGACACTGACACTCTGAGAAGCTCTTTTTATACCCAATCATGTTGTCAATTGACCTAATTAGTGTTAATTGGTCTTCCAGCTGTTCGTTATATGCTCAATTTCCTTTTTCCAGCCACTTATTGCTACTTGTCCCAACTTTTCTGGAATTTTTTGGTTTGTATAAAATAAAGTCTTAGGTGGGAGTTATTTTAATTAGTAAGCTGGGAATTTTAGGGGAATAACTGTAGTAAAGTGTAGGGTTATTTATGTCAGTATGATTTGTGTTTTTGTTATTAGATTCAGGGATTTTGCAGAAGGAGGCATATAGTATGTGGGGAAGCAAACCAGCCCCAGTGAAAACTTTGTAGGTTCACCTTTGAGTGGTTGAAGGTTATGGAGGTGTGTGAGAGCATGTGTGAGAGCCTAACTCTGTAAGGGAGAAGCAATGGGATTAATATAGGCTAACCTTGTCTTTTTCATTCCTTTGCTGTAGGTTACCTTGCCTGTTTTGTTTTGCTTAACATTTGTTGAAATAGTCTAGACGGGAGATTACGGTGTTAGCGGTGTTGCATGTTGAGTTAGGTATGGCCTAATCTTCCTTATGTTGAATAGTGAGAAGAGGCACAATCAAGCTACAGCAGTAATGTGATCTGTGAAGGTCAGCTGGTCATCAACCATGACACTCAGGTTTCTTACAACCTTGATGGGAGCCACTGATAGGGACTCTAGCTTGATGCTGATGTTGTGGAGAATAGCTTGCTTGACTGGGAGGGCCAGCAGTTCAGTTTTGGATAAATTCAATTGAAGGTGATGTTCCTTCATCCATGTAGATATGTCAGAGAGACAGTCAGAGATTCGAGTTGCCACTGAAGTGTCACCTGGAGGAAAGGATAAATAGAGCTGTGTGTCATCTGCATAGCAGTGATAGGAGAAGCCGTGTGAATGTATGATTGGGCCTAGAGAGGTGGTGTACAAAGCAAAGAGGAGGGGAACCAGCACTGAGCCTTGGGGCACACCTGTGGTGAGGTGGTGTCATGCTGATGTTTGTCCAAGCCATGACACATGCTTAGCATGAGAGGCCTGCTCTGATAGGGACCATGGCCAAGAAACCAGACACTAAGGTCTCAGGAGTAATCAAAGCATTACCTCCCAGAGCCCAGAGAACTGAAAACCCTGCCCCAGCCACCTGTTGCCAGGTGACTGAACCAAAACCTGGGAAGGTAGGTCCCGTGCAATACGTCACCTCCCAGACAGTTTTGGCTGGAGCTCCAATGCAGCGGATAGCTTCCTTACAGATTCCAGGGCATCCCCTTTGGAATACTTTCAGGAAGATACCAAGC
This sequence comes from Hoplias malabaricus, assembly GCF_029633855.1. NCBI lineage: Eukaryota > Metazoa > Chordata > Actinopteri > Characiformes > Erythrinidae > Hoplias > Hoplias malabaricus. Next base: position 871,344 of record NC_089810.1, read on the forward strand.
TTCTACTACATTGGAACTCCAATGGATTGTGAACTGATGGTGGACAACAGGTAAATATCTGAAATCAGAGCACTCAACAAAATTGTCAGGCTTCTACCACCAGCACCAGCACCAGCCCCAGCCCTCCCCCACTCATTAAAATGACCCTCAGGTTCCATACATTACGTCATCTCCCTGTCTTGAATGGAGCTTTGATGCTGCTGATTGCTCCTTAGTCTAGTGTTTGTAGTTTTTGAGGTCTGGTGGTCTGGGAGATGAATATATTATTTTGAGCACTGTGGTCCAACTGGACGTGGATATGCACATTACTTCCCAGCATCCATGTGTTTTATTTCATACACTGTCCTCAAGATTCCTTGTACTGTTAATCACCTATCTGCATTTGGGCTCTTTAAAGACAGCTTTGATTTGATCTGTCTGTTCTAAATCAAGGGAACAGTGACAGGGTTGTGTGTAGTGTGTTAGTGTTGGTAGGTGGATTGGCGACTCAAAAGTGTCCGTAGGTGTGTGTGAGTGAATGTGTGTGTGTGTGTGTCTGTGTTGCCCTGTGAAGGACTGGTGCCCCCTCCAGGGTGTATTCCCGCCTTGCGCCCAATGATTCCAGGTAGGCCCTGGACCCACCGCGACCCTGAATTGGATAAGTGGTTACAGATAATGAATGAATGAATGAATGAATGAATGTTTGGTCGTGTTTTATTTTTGAACAGTGCTATATGCTACAGATCTCCTAGGGACCAGCTCCCTCCTCTCATAATGCCTCAAACAAAGTTCCAGAGCTCCCATAACCAACTCTCTCCTCTGTGGACTCTCCTCTCACTGCCCCATGCACTCTGTTGCATTGTCATAAAACGCCCACTAGGCGGCGGCATAGCTACTGGACATATGAACCTTTCTCCATGTTTAAGACTCCGTTTGCTGGAATATTTTGAATACAAGGAAGTTTAAGTTTTCAGTTTAAGTCCCACTAGAACACAATAAATTATTTTCTTGAATTATTTAACTATATTTCTGTTGTTCATTTCTGTGTTTAACAGATGTAAATTCTACAATCATATTCAATAATGGTCTTTTTCAAATGTCAAATTAAATATTTTTGAACATTATTTTGTATGCACGTAGACAAGACATACATTCTCAGATGAAATGCAGGCTTCAATGTAAAAAATACAGATGCTAATTTGGTGGGAGTCATAAGGCGGTGGGGTGTTTCTTTTGATGTGGAAAGTTTCTTTGTAGTTTTTCTGACGCTATGCTTTCTATCCGTTTTCCAACGAAGCGAAGCAATTTGAGCTAAACGCTTCGGATTTCCACAAGACGTTTTTGCGTTGCTTTGCTGCGTTACACGATTGCCTGGATACGTTCAGCTCCTTGAAAATTGATTGGCTGCGCGGCTCCCTCACTGTTAACACGCATTCACAACGATTTATTTTTTCATACGGCGCGTTTCAAACCGCGTTCTGTCGAACTATGCAGTATTTCAAAGTAGCACACAATCGTTAGTGTTACATTTAGTAGTGTAGAACTCCGAGCGTGGACTACTGAGGGATTTACGACAGACCCTCTTCTCGTCTCCAGTCCTGAGTGAACTATATTTTAGTTGTAGCTTCACCACTGGTTCAGCTTAACAAATCAATCTAAAGAAAGCTTTTCCGTTCAGCTTACGTTGCGGATAAAGTCGTAGAAGAATGGACCGCGTCACTCCGGTCAATTTTGTCCAGCACAAACCGAAGATGGCAACAGACTACACGCCTTACATGGAAATGAAGGTGACTGTAACGAATTTGTGTTTTGATGCTTATGTATTTTTAATATGGAAAGCTGAAATGTCCAGATCTCTCTCTTTTGAAATAAGAGTCTGACGTATCGCGTGTAAACGATGTTAAAATTCCAGAATGTGTCTTCACTCTGTCCAAATATGGAGAAAGTTTAGCTCCATGCTGCAGTACTCCTTATTTCTTCAGCATCAATGGACCCTGAAGAGAAGGAGTACTGCAGCATGGACTGAAAGGGAACTAGTTAGGGCAACCAATCAGAACCCAAATGATTTACATATGAGATCTTAAAGTGCCCCTCTGGTAATCGATTAAACCCTTAAGACTTTTCTGCTTTCAGAATAAGGTATTTAGATGGTATTTCCAGTAAAAAAAAGTCCCACTTGAACTCTACATTGTCGCCTTCTTTCATTCCTGCAGCCCAGAAGTGCTGCCCTGCAAGGGACAAGACAAGAGCGGTAACAGTATCCAGGACTGGGGACAACATAGTAGCGGTACAGGATCCTGGACTGAGGACAAGATACGAGTGGAAACAGGAGCCTGGACAGGGGACAAGACAGGAGCAGAAACAGGAGCCTGGACTGGAGCAGAAGCAGGAGTCTGGACTGGGGACAAGACAGGAGCGGTAACAGTATCCAGGACTGGGGACAACATAGTAGCGGTAACAGGATCCTGGACTGAGGACAAGACAGGAGCAGAAACAGGAGCCTGGACTGGAGCGGTAACAGGATCCTGGACTGAGGACAAGATACGAGTGGAAACAGGAGCCTGGACTGGGGACAAGACAGGAGTGGAAACAGGAGCCTGGACTGGGGACAAGACAGGAGTGGAAACAGGAGCCTGGACTGGGGACAAGACAGGGGCGGAAACAGGATCCTGGACTGGGGACAGGAGAAGAAGAGGCACTATGGGCAGAGCTGCTTGTGGATGTGGCACTGTGGAGCTCTGCATCCTCTGGAGCAGCCTGGGGCTCTGGATCCTCAGTAGCAGCCTTGGAGAATTTTTTCCAAAAAGCTTAGTAAAACATTCTACAGTTATTCCAGGGCTCTCTCACAGCAAGATTTCAGCTCATCGTAATGCTTCTCTCCTAAGAAGTGATCCTATGAACATAACTGATAAAATCTGGTGGGGAAGGAAAATTCAAATATTTAAAAAAAAGTTTGCATTGTAATCTTCACAGGTTTTAACTCACTCCCATCAAATCCATTAGGAACTCCCATGAGAAACTGCAAAACAGCAGGTTGATCACCCACAGTTAAAGCAAATATCTTCTCTGCAAACATAAATGCCTTCTCTAAAGAACATTGTGTCTGAGGTATCCTTTTGATGGGTGGACATTCTGTAATAGTGGGTGGTTGGTATGGAGGTGGACACAAATGCAAAGTACCACAGAATTTATTTAAAACAGAAAACCTGATCAAATCAAATGTATTTGTATAGTGCTTTTTACAACTGATGTTGTCACAAAGCAGCATCACAGAATTCATGTAAGTTTTGACATGAAATGTAAAAAATGTGAAAAATCCCCAGGTGAGCAAGCAAAGGGCGACAGTGGCACAGAGAATCTCCCTCAGAGCTGTGGAAGAAAGCTTGGGAGGAACCAAGGTTCACACGGGGAACTATCCTCCTCTGATCAGTCTACTGGTAATAATAGTTAGTCTGTGAGGGGCAGCTCCAAGGCCAGTGGTGGTGGCTGGAGCATGGGCAGCTGGTCTGAAGCGTGGAACAGGAGCTCAACAGTCATTCATCAGTGTCCAGACGGACAGGGGGGCAGTCGTTTACACAGAAAAAGGTAGAGGGATGGAGTTAGTTTTGATCTGTTTGGGTGAATTTAAAGCAGAAAATGTCTCTATTTTATGACCATTATTAATTACATTATACATGTTACCGTTAGGCCCAGTTATAAAAAGCCATGACATTAACTTTCACTGCTATGCAGACGACATGCAATTGTATATTCAGCCAAGCCCGATGACAAACACAGATTAAAGAAAGCAGAGGTGCAAAGGCTGGCTTCAGGGCTATGCCACCTCCAGCCACCAGGGGAGGCAGCAGGTGATCTCTGGACCCAATCAGACTTGATGGTAAACACCTGAGGACAGCCCTTATAGGCAAAGCGACACAGAAACACATTGCTAGATCTTTGTCTCTTTCTGAGTCACAAGAAACAGTAAGTAATTTTGTTAGAGGGTTGAGAGTTCCTACACTCCCACTCATCCTTACACTTCTCAAGCCATTTATGTCTTTACAGTTGTTGTATTAAAAAAAAATTAGTTCTAATTTTCCCTTTCTCTTTGGAAAGCCAGTTTTCCCCTGGTGTCCTTTGTTCTTTTCCCGCCAAAACCCAAGGGCTGGTTTCTATAATCACCTGTCTGTTTCCCACCCATTTTCAGGATTTTACTTAAGGCACTGTATCACCAGTTCTCTCCACTGCAGCCTTAGCGCAGTGGCAAAGAACTGACCTAGTAACACAGCAGCCCTGGTTCTTGCTCTTGGGTCCTGTTAAATTACATTTAATTAAAGTGACCCATTACAAGAGGACTGTTTAAAAGATGTGAAAGGCTGGATGTTGCATAAGTTTCTCCTTCTTAACAGTAATAACAGAATTTCTGGTTCTGGGTCCAAAAGTGGCAAGAAATAAATGATCAGATTTAATATTAAATCTCGCTGACTTTCCAGTTAAACCCGGTTCAGCCGCAAAAAAAACTTGGTGTCATAATTGACCCGGATTTATCATTTGATCAACACATAGGCAGTAATCACTAGGACAGCTTTTTTACATCTTCACAACATCACCAGGATAAGAAATGCCTCATCCCTGCAGGACACAGACACATTAGTACATGCCTTTATTACTTGCTGCAGCCAGGGTCCTCACTAAAACTATAAAATTTGAACATATCAGTCCAGTTATATCATCACTTCATTGGCTGCCTGTGAAATTCTGCATCGATTATAAAATTCTGTTATTAACGTATAAAGCCCTACATGGGCTCGCTCCTGAATTCCTTCAAGATACTATTTCCTAGTTTATGAGCCTCCACATTTACTCAGATCACAGAGTACTGGATTTTTAATAGTTCCCAGAATTCAGAAAACCTCAGCTGGGGGAAGAGCTTTTTCTTATAAAGCCCCCCAAATCTGGAATGATCTTCTAAAACCAACCCCAAGTTGATGATGTTTTTCCATACATTTTCAAATGCAAGGCAAGATGGAAATTGTCCTGTCACTGTTTGGTCTCTATTTTTAAAAAGAAAAAAAAAATTCCTGTGTTCTGCACCAACCATATAATGTGTATCTTTCTGTGCAACAATGGTGGAATTGGTGAACCTCTTACCATATTGGCTTCAGAGAGACACTGACACTCTGAGAAGCTCTTTTTATACCCAATCATGTTGTCAATTGACCTAATTAGTGTTAATTGGTCTTCCAGCTGTTCGTTATATGCTCAATTTCCTTTTTCCAGCCACTTATTGCTACTTGTCCCAACTTTTCTGGAATTTTTTGGTTTGTATAAAATAAAGTCTTAGGTGGGAGTTATTTTAATTAGTAAGCTGGGAATTTTAGGGGAATAACTGTAGTAAAGTGTAGGGTTATTTATGTCAGTATGATTTGTGTTTTTGTTATTAGATTCAGGGATTTTGCAGAAGGAGGCATATAGTATGTGGGGAAGCAAACCAGCCCCAGTGAAAACTTTGTAGGTTCACCTTTGAGTGGTTGAAGGTTATGGAGGTGTGTGAGAGCATGTGTGAGAGCCTAACTCTGTAAGGGAGAAGCAATGGGATTAATATAGGCTAACCTTGTCTTTTTCATTCCTTTGCTGTAGGTTACCTTGCCTGTTTTGTTTTGCTTAACATTTGTTGAAATAGTCTAGACGGGAGATTACGGTGTTAGCGGTGTTGCATGTTGAGTTAGGTATGGCCTAATCTTCCTTATGTTGAATAGTGAGAAGAGGCACAATCAAGCTACAGCAGTAATGTGATCTGTGAAGGTCAGCTGGTCATCAACCATGACACTCAGGTTTCTTACAACCTTGATGGGAGCCACTGATAGGGACTCTAGCTTGATGCTGATGTTGTGGAGAATAGCTTGCTTGACTGGGAGGGCCAGCAGTTCAGTTTTGGATAAATTCAATTGAAGGTGATGTTCCTTCATCCATGTAGATATGTCAGAGAGACAGTCAGAGATTCGAGTTGCCACTGAAGTGTCACCTGGAGGAAAGGATAAATAGAGCTGTGTGTCATCTGCATAGCAGTGATAGGAGAAGCCGTGTAAATGTATGATTGGGCCTAGAGAGGTGGTGTACAAAGCAAAGAGGAGGGGAACCAGCACTGAGCCTTGGGGCACACCTGTGGTGAGGTGGTGTCATGCTGATGTTTGTCCAAGCCATGACACATGCTTAGCATGAGAGGCCTGCTCTGATAGGGACCATGGCCAAGAAACCAGACACTAAGGTCTCAGGAGTAATCAAAGCATTACCTCCCAGAGCCCAGAGAACTGAAAACCCTGCCCCAGCCACCTGTTGCCAGGTGACTGAACCAAAACCTGGGAAGGTAGGTCCCGTGCAATACGTCACCTCCCAGACAGTTTTGGCTGGAGCTCCAATGCAGCGGATAGCTTCCTTACAGATTCCAGGGCATCCCCTTTGGAATACTTTCAGGAAGATACCAAGCTTCTACTACATTGGAACTCCAATGGATTGTGAACTGATGGTGGACAACAGGTAAATATCTGAAATCAGAGCACTCAACAAAATTGTCAGGCTTCTACCACCAGCACCAGCACCAGCCCCAGCCCTCCCCCACTCATTAAAATGACCCTCAGGTTCCATACATTACGTCATCTCCCTGTCTTGAATGGAGCTTTGATGCTGCTGATTGCTCCTTAGTCTAGTGTTTGTAGTTTTTGAGGTCTGGTGGTCTGGGAGATGAATATATTATTTTGAGCACTGTGGTCCAACTGGACGTGGATATGCACATTACTTCCCAGCATCCATGTGTTTTATTTCATACACTGTCCTCAAGATTCCTTGTACTGTTAATCACCTATCTGCATTTGGGCTCTTTAAAGACAGCTTTGATTTGATCTGTCTGTTCTAAATCAAGGGAACAGTGACAGGGTTGTGTGTAGTGTGTTAGTGTTGGTAGGTGGATTGGCGACTCAAAAGTGTCCGTAGGTGTGTGTGAGTGAATGTGTGTGTGTCTGTGTTGCCCTGTGAAGGACTGGTGCCCCCTCCAGGGTGTATTCCCGCCTTGCGCCCAATGATTCCAGGTAGGCCCTGGACCCACCGCGACCCTGAATTGGATAAGTGGTTACAGATAATGAATGAATGAATGAATGAATGAATGTTTGGTCGTGTTTTATTTTTGAACAGTGCTATATGCTACAGACCTCCTAGGGACCAGCTCCCTCCTCTCATAATGCCTCAAACAAAGTTCCAGAGCTCCCATAACCAACTCTCTCCTCTGTGGACTCTCCTCTCACTGCCCCATGCACTCTGTTGCATTGTCATAAAACGCCCACTAGGCGGCGGCATAGCTACTGGACATATGAACCTTTCTCCATGTTTAAGACTCCGTTTGCTGGAATATTTTGAATACAAGGAAGTTTAAGTTTTCAGTTTAAGTCCCACTAGAACACAATAAATTATTTTCTTGAATTATTTAACTATATTTCTGTTGTTCATTTCTGTGTTTAACAGATGTAAATTCTACAATCATATTCAATAATGGTCTTTTTCAAATGTCAAATTAAATATTTTTGAACATTATTTTGTATGCACGTAGACAAGACATACATTCTCAGATGAAATGCAGGCTTCAATGTAAAAAATACAGATGCTAATTTGGTGGGAGTCATAAGGCGGTGGGGTGTTTCTTTTGATGTGGAAAGTTTCTTTGTAGTTTTTCTGACGCTATGCTTTCTGTCCGTTTTCCAACGAAGCGAAGCAATTTGAGCTAAACGCTTCGGATTTCCACAAGACGTTTTTGCGTTGCTTTGCTGCGTTACACGGTTGCCTGGATACGTTCAGCTCCTTGAAAATTGATTGGCTGCGCGGCTCCCTCACTGTTAACACGCATTCACAACGATTTATTTTTTCATACGGCGCGTTTCAAACCGCGTTCTGTCGAACTATGCAGTATTTCAAAGTAGCACACAATCGTTAGTGTTACATTTAGTAGTGTAGAACTCCGAGCGTGGACTACTGAGGGATTTACGACAGACCCTCTTCTCGTCTCCAGTCCTGAGTGAACTATATTTTAGTTGTAGCTTCACCACTGGTTCAGCTTAACAAATCAATCTAAAGAAAGCTTTTCCGTTCAGCTTACGTTGCGGATAAAGTCGTAGAAGAATGGACCGCGTCACTCCGGTCAATTTTGTCCAGCACAAACCGAAGATGGCAACAGACTACACGCCTTACATGGAAATGAAGGTGACTGTAACGAATTTGTGTTTTGATGCTTATGTATTTTTAATATGGAAAGCTGAAATGTCCAGATCTCTCTCTTTTGAAATAAGAGTCTGACGTATCGCGTGTAAACGATGTTAAAATTCCAGAATGTGTCTTCACTCTGTCCAAATATGGAGAAAGTTTAGCTCCATGCTGCAGTACTCCTTATTTCTTCAGCATCAATGGACCCTGAAGAGAAGGAGTACTGCAGCATGGACTGAAAGGGAACTAGTTAGGGCAACCAATCAGAACCCAAATGATTTACATATGAGATCTTAAAGTGCCCCTCTGGTAATCGATTAAACCCTTAAGACTTTTCTGCTTTCAGAATAAGGTATTTAGATGGTATTTCCAGTAAAAAAGTCTCACTTGAACTCTACATTGTCGCCTTCTTTCATTCCTGCAGCCCAGAAGTGCTGCCCTGCAAGTTGACTGGAGTGGTTCATAAGGTTTGTGATCTAAAAAACCCTGGCTGTCTGAATTTGTGTGTTATGTTCATATCTCATGTCTTTTCTCCCTAGTCAAATGTGGACGACACAAATCTTCTCAATAAAAACACTACAAAACCAAAGCAGAGTAAAGGTAAACTACAGCACAAAAGCTATTCTTTTAAAATGAAAGATCAGTTACATGCTCACGTTTTTAAATACTTCCTCTGTGTCTTATGCCTGGCTTTCAGAGGAAGGCCATGGCCTGAGTTTACAGCTGGGGGGAGAGTATGAGCAGAAAAAACAAAAACTTAAAGAACTTCGCCTGGATTACAGACACTATGTGGCAAAGGTGAGAGCTTACATATCCAGAGGAATCTCGTGGTTGGTGGTAATCTAGTAGTTTATATTGGGTTTATCTTCTAGAAAAAAGAGCTGGGAGCTGGGGATCCATACACTCAACCACAAATATGGCCTCCTCCCCTCAGAGAGAGAAGATCTACAAAGGTGAATTTGTATTTGTAATTTATCATCTCATAATGAGGTCTGCTTTTCTGATGAGGGATCTGTGATAGTAGAGGAAAGAACTATCTGAAATTACACTATGATATTCAGTGTACGTCTGAGATACCCTATAGGAGGTTGTCTGGGGCGGCACTTCGGGGAGGGGGGGGGGGCATTTCAGTTAATTATAACAAATAATTGCACATTATTATGCACATTTTCTGCCCTGTTGGCCAGTCCCATGTCTATCACCTGAACTGGGATTTGCTCACTCTTGTTGACAGTTGGGAGATAAGGTGTCCAGTAGCAACTGTTTGAGTTGACATGGCCTTTGTTTCTGGACTGTATAACATTGTAATTCACTGCTGGTTTAGTGACCTTGGTTGATAACTCATAGATATTTAATGACTATATTTAGGCTTCATATATTATTGAATGGTATGGTGCACATGTATTAGTCTTTTGATCCTGTTTACCCAAAATGGCATTCAGAAGAGAAGAATCACTACAAAAAATATCAATAATATCCCTCATTCTGACAAAGCTTGTGTATTTAATTGTCTTATTAGAGCACTAACTTTTTAAAGTTTCAGTCATGTACAGTAACCTCTATGGCTCTCTTCAACTCCAGCCTCCAGGTAGAGACCCTTTTGGCTCTGCAACTCCCAGCCACACACTGCATTCTCCAGACCCACGAGGACAACGGAACAGCCCTAGCCTAGAGAGGCTGCTCTTCTCCAAGAGGGATGTTGGCACAGTAACAGATCCAGCAGTTAGAAGTGTCCCGAGACCACCTCAGAGGCGCTGGGAGGAGACACTGGAAAGAAAGCTCAAACATTACACATCTGAGGAGGAGCTGAACTCAGAGGAAGAGCAAGAGGAGCTTGAGCTTCTCCAGAAAAAGAGAGTCAGAAACCGCCAGGTACCTGGACACGCTACCAGGAGGGAGAGGAGGATTCAGCACTCTGTTAACAGGTGCATCTCAATACTCTTGAGTTCTGTTGCTCTTAGCCATATTAGAAATAGTCAGTTTTTCTCTTTGTTTAATAGGTAAATCCATAAAATATTCACAATTTTTATTAGTAAGAGGGACACAAGCAAGGATTTGTTGAATATATATAATATATATATATATATATATATATATATATATATATATATATATATATATATATATATATATATTATAGAGAGAGAGAGAGAGAAGCATGGTGAAGCAATAATGAGATTTGGTTGGTGGCTCTTTTTTTTAAATTGTTACGGAGTATCAGTTTTGTGAAGGTTAATATCACAACAAGAGTTTAAAGTAATGTAGGCAGACACTTTTCGTAGTGTCTATTTATATTTGTAGTTTGTGTCCATCAGATTCCATTTATCATCCCTTCAACATCTCTGCACTTAAACTGATTGCTTTCTAACTCAGAGTCGCCCAGGAGAGGAGAGAAGCAGAGGTATCTTTGGTTAATGAAGAGGAGAACAGACAGACCCCACTGGCAACCATTAAAACCAAGTACTGATCTCTGGCAATTAAAATAATTGGATTTGAGGTGCTTGGGTTTTAAATGAGAAAGAGACAAGTGTGCGTTAAACAGCTGAGGGGGTAGTTTTTCTGACCCTGCACAGGGTTGATCTGTACAGGTAAATTTTCTTTTATTGATTGGGAGCTTTCTTGGGTGGGAGAAGTGATGGGAACGGGACAACGGGACAGGACAGAGCTGCTAGCAAGAAGAACATGGTGGACTTTGCCACAGGACTTATGATTGGTAAGGCTAATGGCTTTAAAACCTCTATTGTCTAAATAATATTTCAGTATGCCAAGGAGAAACGTCGACTGAATGAGCTGAAATGGGAGAAAATAAATTACTCCAAGGCTTTTCAAGACATTTAAAAGGCTCCAGTGCCCCTCTGTGATCACACACACACACATTTCCAAATAAACGAATGTAGTCACAGTCTGTTTTGCTGTGTCTCAGCTGGAAAAGGAAGCACAAGAACATTTAGGCTCAGTCTCACATCCCAGTCCTTATTTGTGTGTACCCACAAATCTGCAAAGTTCTAGTGTCCCAATTTTCATTCAAAGAAGTGCTTGAGTTCCCTCAGTGAACCCAGCACCAACACAGATGCCACTCCTGTCCCACACTTCTCCATTCAAAATAATAAAGCAGCGAATACCGCATTGAGCAACAATTTTCTGTTCTCTGCATCTACCACTTACACTTTATATAAGAGGGAGTTTCTTAATGCGCTACTCATTAAAGCTAAACTTATTTGGAATAATCTTTTAGTGTAGTCTGTCCTTTTCACAGAGACACTCAAACTCTCAATGTTAAGAGGTTACAGCTGAAACTGATATTGCACTAATCTTTAAGGGCTGAATAATCAAATTATGGCAATATACCATTAAAAATAGTGAATTTTCTTCCTGTAAAACACCATGATGTGTCACAAGAACCACACATGACTGATAATAAGCTCAGAATTTGAACACAGGCTGTAGCAACCATTTAATGAGAAAACAGGCTTAGCTCATGGTCAGTACACAGAGTCGACTCCTCGCCACATGGTCAGGAACACAACTATGGGGCTGAGCCTGCTGGCTTGATTTTGATAAGTGTGGGATAATGAATAAAACATGCTAGAGGTATTTCAGGGCATTGTTTGGAGGGTGGAAAGTGGGAAACGTAAAATAGTTTAGGCATAAAGCGATAAAAGTAAGATATAAGAGTTTCCCAAAATGGAGTGAAATGAAGCAGTAAATAAACCATTCAAATAAATAATTTCTGAAAACACCCAACTTTTCACCATCCAATCAAATCTAGATGTATAATCATATCCCGCCCGCATCAGCAGTCCCGCTTCACTCAGATATACTCCACGTTAAAGAAAGATATGTTGCAAAGTGCACTTCAGCTTGTGGCTCCAGGCCCGTGCCAGGGTCTGTCTTTTCTCTACAGTACGATTAAGATTGTCTTAACCGTCAGCAAATATATCACAATGTGGGTGTTATTACAAGTGGAAATACTATGGATTTATTCATATTTAAGAAAAATGCAAAATACCTTGTTTTACATAATTATGCAAATCATTTTCACTGAAAAGATAATGGGTCAAAATGAACTCTCAAAATCTGATATATTTGCCCACTGCAAACCTTTTCCCTAAAGAGCTTTGGTTAGGACTGGCTTTATGCACAACTCTCAGCCTGTGGAGGATCCTTCATCCAGAGGTCCTTGAGATTCCAGTGAGACCAGCATCTTCAAATACCTGTTAGATGCTCAGCAAAGGCTATTTAAAATAGCATTCATTTGGCAGAGAGAAACTTTCCTTAACAAGCCTTTATCCGACCATATTCATCTGTGCTCTGAATCACTGTCTGTGTACGGTCCGATGGTCGTGAAACATCACATCTTTGCAGGCATTTTGCAAGACCATGCAATAAAAACCACAAGAAGGATGTATTTCATTTACGAAATACAAAATATTCTCTTCCGCAGCCCACATGCCAAGCTGCTCGTCTCCTGCTTCAGGAGATTGGTCTTGGACTTTCCTTTGAAACCTGACACACACACACACACACACACACACAGGTTGTGCAGAGTAGCAGACGATCCAGAAACTCTTACAAACACCTTCCATTACACAATGCAAGAGGGTGGATCATATGTCGGCTCTGAACCTTCAGAAATTCTGAACTTTCCTGAAGTGGAATTTCAGTATAGAGTTAGGATGTAAACAATGTCACTTGAGGATACGAAAAGAGGTTCTGAATTTTTCATTGTGGTAGTGATAGGAACCCACCATCTGAGGACTTAATACTTCTGAATTGTTAATGAAGAGCCTCAGATTTTTGAGGCGTTTGTGTTTTCATGATGACACCTAGTTTCCACCATGACTGCAGTCTCTGCAACTGGCCATTTCTCATCACAGAAGTCAGAGTGACTTTATCTGAGAATCTGAAGATGTTTCTGGTCATGTGTATCCACAGGTGTTGTCATACACAGTATAAACATATGGGCATTTTTAACACACAGACACCAAGGACACTAAATAGGCTGAAAATAAATGCTGACCAGCCTTCCACAGGGCGGTTCTCTGCTCATTGTTAGAGTTGAAGGCCTTTGCGAAGCTATGGGACTCCAGCAGACAGTCCAGCAGTTTGAAAAGCTGCTCAGAGGTCAGGTAGCGGTACATTCCCTGGTCCTGCGTCTCCACATGCACATCGGCATCCGGAACATCTCTCTGCATTCAAGACACACACACATTTTATAAATATATACATATATATATTAGGAATGGTCCCTTCTTTGCACTTGATCTAATCTCTGTGTTTTCATACGGCAAGCAGAAGTGTATTTGGCAGCCTATTGTTAACATTTCATTCTTAGTTTTCATGCCTAGTTTTACACTCTGGACCAATAGAGAGTGTTGCCGTATTTTATTTTTGTAAAGAGCGTTTAAAATTCACTTGTGGTGAAATTTGATGTAAATGGTCTTGATGATAATTTGGGTCTTGATCATTTTTAAACCTGGAGTTAAATTAAAGTTTAATAAATATTTATTGTTTAGTGGATTTGGGTCCATTTCATTATATTTGGGATGAAGGGAAAAGTGTAAACTGGATGTTCTGCAGTTCTGTGGCTGGGAAGAAGACAATGTTGCCGATGGTCTGGATGAGCTCCAGCTGCACCACACACTTTATGAGTAATGCTGTAAAGAGCCGCTGCTCCCGGGCTTCTGCAGAAGACACACACACACACAAAAAACACTCTTAGTAAAACCCTCACTATGACTCAGCTGGTCACTTCAGAGCCATGTGACAGTAAACTGATGAGGAATCCAAAGAAGGAGGCATTGTCTACAATGATGTTTCTTCATGTTATGAAGTAATTATGCTGACATCCAGGGGCTTGGATGTATCAGAAATCCTCTACTACATCTTTTCTAAACATGGCTACCTCCATGCTGTGGAGCATAAAGACTTTATCCGATGTGAAACATTTCAAAAAATATTTTCTCTAAAAATACTAGGTTTTACTGGTGAAAGTGGCTCGTTTAAATTGATCAAATAATTACAAAAACATCTTAAGCACGATTTCAAAAGACTGGGAAAAAATGAACTACGAATGTGGCTCCAGTTTTAAGCTGTTAATGAGTCAGGGTCACAATAGCAAAATAACAAAAAGCACACTGCATTAATGCCATGTTTACAGACTTTACAGTGAGTATGTGATTTCTGAATGAAAATCTAGGGTCTGAACTGTAGGGGCGCAGAGCACATTAAATACTGCTGTGGGGTGCTATGACCAGGAGAACAATTTGGAATAATTTAGATTTAAATCAGACAAACTGTAATATCTTATGAACAAATTGTTGTGTATAAGTTAATCACTGATAAATAACAGTAATAATAATAATAATTAGGTCGGGGCAATTTATTGAAAATGAATCGAAATTGACATTCAGAACTTCTAATCGACATAATCTTGTCTCTATACTTTATATCAATAATTTTTAACTGTTTTTTAAAATTATTATTCAGTGTATGTTCATGTACTGTCCCTTCAGAACCAAGCGACCAAGACGTAGTGAATCTGCCCCTATGTGCCACATGGAAGCAACCTAAATGCCGAAGCTGACAATTGAGCAGCGTCTGTGTTTTGGGCGTGCTGTGTTTTGACTAAAACAAAGTCAAAAAGTAAAATGTAATGAATATTATTGGAGCACTTTTACAGCACATGCCTCGTCACTAAACGATAAGGGTCAAAAATACAAATACAATATAATTGTTCATTAATCTTAATCATGGTAAAATGTACCAGTAATTGTGATCTTGATATGCACTAATATCGTCCAGCACTAATAATATATATCCATCCATTATCTGTAACCGCTTATCCAATTCAGGGTCATAGTGGGTCCAGAGCCTACTTGGAATCATTGGGCGCAAGGCAGGAATACGCCCTGGAGGGGGCGCCAGTCCTTCACAGGGCAACACACACACATTCACTCACACCTACGGACACTTTTGAGTCGCCAATCCACCTGCAACGTGTGTTTTTGGACTGTGGGAGGAAACCGGAGCACCCGGAGGAAACCCACGCGGACACGGGGAGAACACACCACACTCCTCACAGACAGTCACCCGGAGCGGGAATCGAACCCACAACCTCCAGGTCCTTGGAGCTGTGTGACTGCGACACTACCTGCTGCGCCACCGTGCCGCAATGTTTATCTTTATTTTATTTTTATTTTTTTTCCACCATTAATGCAGTTCCCTGTCTTTTAGGGATGCAGAAGACCCAGAACAATTTGAAGAGTGCTATTTGAAGGGCTCAAGGTATCTTATAGCCATATTTTATTTGTTCTGTTATGATTTGGGGTGTCACGGTGGAGCAGCAGGTAGTGTCTCTGTCACAGCTCCAGGGTCCTGGAGCTTGTGGGTTCGAGTCCTGCTCCAAGTGACTGTCTGTGAGGAGTGTGGTGTGTTCTCCCTGTGTCTGCATGGGTTTCCTCCAGGTGACTGTCTGTGAGGAGTGTGGTGTGTTCTCCCTGTGTCTGCATGGGTTTCCTCCAGGTGACTGTCTGTGAGGTGTGTGGTGTGTTCTCCCTGTGTCTGCATGGGTTTCCTCCGGGTGACTGTCTGTGAGGAGTGTGGTGTGTTCTCCCTGTGTCTGCATGGGTTTCCTCCAGGTGACTGTCTGTGAGCAATGTGGTGTGTTCTCCCTGTGTCTGTGTGGGTTTCCTCCGGGTGACTGTCTGTGAGCAATGTGGTGTGTTCTCCCTGTGTCTGTGTGGGTTTCCTCCGGGTGACTGTCTGTGAGGAGTGTGGCGTGTTCTCCCTGTGTCTGCATGGGTTTCCTCCGGGTGCTCCGGTTTCCTCCCACAGTCCAAAAACATACATTGGTAGGTGGATTGGAGGCTCAGAAGTGTGGTGTAGGTAGGTGTGAGTGTGTGACTGAATGTGTGTGCTGCCCTGTGAGGGTCTGGCACCCCCTCCGGGGTATATTCCTACCTTGTGCCCAATGATTCCAGGTGGGCTCTAGACCCACCGTGACCCTGAACTGGATAAGCTGTATAATGAATGAATGTTATGATTTGTTTTTCCAAGCCATTCTTTGAGAAAATGATCCTTGTTTGTGCGCTGTGCTTGGAATAAAGGTGATCTGCCCCATTGTTTTAATTTCTTTTATTTTTTAATTCTATTCCCAGAAATGTCTATCCTGCCATGGTAATCAATTGGTTAATCTGACTTTTTATTTTCTTTGATCAGTGTGCACTGATCACATCCCAGAAGAGGTTGAAAACACTAGGAAGAGGACAAGAACACTGGTCTAAACAGGAGGTGATGGCTGTGATGAAACCTCTCAAGCCTCACATAACGAAAGGAAAACTGGCCACAATGGCAGAATGTCAGCGGTGCAAGGATGCTGAGGATCCTGTGTTGAAGGACCGAAGTGCACAAAATATAAGAGACTTTGTTAGAAATAGAGGGATCACATTTTAAAAGGAAAATTCAATTTAATGAAGAATTGCTTCAAGGACATGGGCTTGATTTTTGTTGACTTAGTTCTTTAACAATCTGAGAAAAGTGTGATGTTACACCTGCAGCATGTTAATTAAAGATGTGTTTAATTATTTGTTTGTTGTTATAACTGGAGCTGCAGTTAACGCTAACACAAGCGAGATGCTCATGTCCAGAGTTTGTTGTTTACAGGGACCTGTTCTGCTTAATCACATGTGTCTTTGGAATGCACCTGTTATGTTTGTGTGTGATCAAGTACCAGTAAACCACCTCTGTCCTTATAATACAGTGAAATGCCCTTTTTTGTGTATTGTTAAATCAGTGTCCTGGTAAAGTAGGCATGACCTCACAAACCTCTTGCCATAGGCAGGAGATTTTCAGGATGTCCCCATATACAAGCATGTTGTCAGGTGGACATAGTAAGAGCTTACATTTGTGTAGAAACAAATTAAGGTGATATTTGTGTTCTGTAAAAAGAGAGAATTTTTTGGTGTTTCCAGCAGTGCTGTAGGGCAAAGGGAAAGGTGGGTGCCACTAAACCACATTTTAACTGGTTTGGCAAGGGATGTCCTCATAAGACTTAGACCTGTGTGTGTGTGTGCAGCCTATAATCTCAGTTCAAAGTTTAATCATTCTCCTGCTCCTTAGTAATATTTTTCAACAAAAATTGAGTAGTTTGAAAATGGCGAGTGAGAAGAATACATCACTGAATTCAGGAGTGTTTGAATTTTGAATTAAACGTTAAACAAAGGTGTACAAAGAAGTTTGAAAGCATTTAATACTTTCCTTAGCTCTTGAAAATGATTTTATGTCTTGTTTTTCAAAGAAAAACTGAAATACCTTATGAAAAACTAAAGAAATGGAGTGAGAGCTGTTTCCTGCTTCACTCAGATGTTCACAACTAAGCCATTTTCTATTCTTTGTCTCACAGCTAAATGGTAAACACTGATCCTGGGTCTGTGTGTGCTCAGTTTGGAGAGTATGGCTGTTGTGATTTCTTCAAACCACCAGATGTCACTGTTTTAAGCCTTTAACTCTTCTGGCCAATCAGGATGAAGCTTCAAAACAGCCTCCACCTGTCTGGGACTTGAGTGAATACTAATTGGAGTCAGCTGTGTTGTCTGGGTTCGGTTCAGTTCAGCAGATTTCCCAGCAGTCTTGTTGCTTTCTGAAAATAGGACTTAATTTTGTTGTTATTTTGGCTGTTGTCTTTAGATGAGGCTGAATTTGGGTTCTCTTGTGTAAATGCGTTTTAGAGATTTCTGTTTTATTCATCGCTTGATTGATTTACAATTTTGACACAATGAATGCTGTAAACAAGGGTTGTATGTAGATTGTAAAGTTCATTAGCTCTTTATGAATTGTTTTTAGTTTCATTGGAGATTTGTAGTTTTCTGTTATGATGAAATGTGCTGTTTTTGTTCAGTTTTATTCTGTGGAATCTGTTGGGTTCTGTTTGGAGACTTCCAGGTCTTTGTTGTTTGAAAGGGCTTTTATTTTACCCCAGGTCCATTCAGTAAGGGGCAATAACTGAATCCGTCTGAAGTTAAAAAAGAGACTTTCCATTCAATCCACTCACATCTGAGAGGGCTTGGTTCCAGTCTATGGCCAGTGGGATCCTCTTGAAGAGATTTTGAGCAAGGTCTGTGAGGTAGGTCAGAATCTTTTTTTGCTCTCTTGTGTGTTTGTCACCTCTCATATGAAGAGCCATGGTCCTGGTTTATGGAGGCCACCTGTTTGTTTGGGGCAGGATTAGGAGCTAGATGGTTGCAAGTCTTGGTTCAGGTCTGTGGAGCTAATGGGATTGTTATGGGCATGGATGTTTCTCTCGTATCTCTGTCCTGTCCTGTCCATATGTTCTAGGATCCAGTCCTGGGTTCCTGACTGACTGCATGCCGGATGCCGGAATCTGTGTCCATGGTTTGGCTTCAACCATCAGCTATAAAAGAGAGAGTTTAGTCACACCCGGGAGGAATGGTTCCTCACTCAATTGTTTATCTTTTTTGCTGTTGAAACTCGCTTCGTGTTTGAATTGTTAATTGTTGAATGTTTTTCTGAGTGTTGCCTGTCTGTCATTGTTTACATTTGTAACTAGTACCAGTTGTAGGGAGTGGCTGCCGTTTTGTTTTGGGAACTGGGGTTTGTCTCTGTTTATACACAGCAAGGGAGTAAGGTTAGCACATTGTCTTTCACAGGTTAGTTAGTGTACCTAAAAGTAGTTAGTGTGGGGTTTGTTTGTTGTTTTGGCCTGGGTCACTCCTGAAGTCACTTTCTGGTCACTAAACTGTATCAATCACATCAATACATTTCACAAAACTGTCCTAAGTTGTAGTTTTTTTTGCACTCATCACACTCCGTTATTTCATTTTTTTGTGTTGCGGTCTGCCCTAGACCAGGTCGTAACAGGATCTTTCTAGAATATTGAATTCTATTCCAGGAGACCCTGTTTCTCTGTTGTAAAAGAGGGCCAGTTTGGTCCCATTCCCACACACACACACAAAATCCAATGTTATTGGATTCTGAAGGGCTTTGTTCTGGTCTATGGCAACACTGGTATCTGTCTCAAAGATTGATTCCAACCTGTTGAACCAGCTAAACCCAGTTTTGGAGTTCAGATGCTCTCTGGTGTAAAAAAAAAAAAAAAAAAAAGCCCAATTCCACCTCAAACCCTGTCCCATTTTTTTTCTCTCTCTCTCACACAGGTTTACAGTGTTTATCAGGACACCCTGTAACCATGGTTTTTGAGGACACACCTTTCCTGACATCCTTTTTGTGAAAGTGTATATTTTGTGGTTCTGTTGTATTCATATTATTTAATATGATATTTATACTATTTGTTTTAAGAAAACGAACAGCCTTTTAAATTGTCAAATGGTGTAACCACAAAAAATGACAAATATCTAATATTTCACACCTAGAGTTCATGCAATTGCTTGTAAAATTAGCCATTTATTTTATAATATCCCATAAGAATGTTTTATTATATTTTTTCTAAATTTAGATTTTATGGGATTTTGTGAGACCATGTGCCATTAACATCTTCTTTTACGTGTATTCTTTGACCATGGTAAAAATGGTTTAAACACCCATTATTCCAGTGTAGTAGAGTATTAAATCATAATCCATATTAACTTTTTTGTACAATATTAGTATTTTAGACAAGATACTGGTTACACCAACTGACCACAAACCTTCTACAGCAAAAGAACAAGAATAACTTGTGTTCGATTCTGATTTCAGTTCAGTTCTCATACAATTTCAGTTCGTAAAATGACAGCCATTGTTTTCAAAGAGAGTGAGTGAATGAAGGAGAGAGAGATTGTTAGTGAGA
This sequence comes from Hoplias malabaricus, assembly GCF_029633855.1. Taxonomy (NCBI): domain Eukaryota; kingdom Metazoa; phylum Chordata; class Actinopteri; order Characiformes; family Erythrinidae; genus Hoplias; species Hoplias malabaricus. The sequence goes on from NC_089810.1 coordinate 891,352, forward strand.
GAGTATCAGACATTGTTTTTTCATTTCTTTCATCACTAAACTGTTTTGATTAAACTTTTAAAAACTGACAACCATCAGTGTGAGTTCCTGTCATCTGATGAGATGTGAACCAATTGTTTCACATTAACATAATAATATAGAGGAAACAGCGTGTCAGAAACTTAAATCTTGAATTATTAAAGGGGTTGAGGATGCCTGTGGTACCTCTACATTTGGCTGCACATAGTCATGATCATGAGGGTTAACTATGGGTTACTGGACAATATGCTGGTCATCTTCGGAAGTGTTAATCAATAGAGGAGTAAGGTTTAAAACATCAGTACCATTTTATTCTCTATATACTGTCTTTGATACTGCTTCCAACTTTCCCTCATCTTTTGTTGTATGTGCACCTTTCCCAATATATATGTACAAAGTACATAATTATTTCCTGAAATAATTATGTATATATTATGTATATATATTGGGTTATGGAGAAACTACTTGGTTTAATGGCACATACATTGGTTTTAAACTGTTGGTTTGTATATATTGGTTTGTTGGTATATATATTGGACTCTCAGTACATACATTGGTTTGTGTGCATGTGTATATCGGTTTGTGGGCATGTATCGGTTTGTGGGCATGTATCGGTTTGTGGGCATGTATCGGTTTGTGGGCATGCATATATCGGTTTGTGGGCATGCATATATCGGTTTGTGGGCATGCATATATCGGTTGGTGTGTATCGGTTTGTGGGTTTGTATCGGTTTGTGGGCATGTATCGGTTTGTGGGCTTGTATCGGTTTGTGGGCATGTATCGGTTGGTGTGTATCGGTTTGTGGGCATGCATATATCGGTTTGTGGGCATGTATCGGTTGGTGTGTATCGGTTTGTGGGCATGCATATATCGGTTTGTGGGCATGTATCGGTTGGTGTGTATCGGTTTGTGGGCATGCATATATCGGTTTGTGGGCATATATCGGTTTGTGGGCGCATATACTGGTTTGTTTATATCGGTTTGTGGGCATATATATATTGGATTCTGCGCTGCATGGTAGAAATTTGCCGTTCAGTGCTGTTCAGCGAGTAGCCTGTTTTGATTGTGCTGCGCGGTTTTAATGAACCTCAGTTTGGACAAACTTCTGACATATTCCAAATAAAACCGAGTGGCCCGGTGACTGAGCTCCGCGATTATAAATACTAAATAAAGGTCATAATAAAGATAATAAAGCTCAGACTAGCCGATTGGATTATGGTCTACAACAATGTGTTTTCTACGACGCTGAACTTAGCTCGTAGATCGCAGATTCGCAGATCCAGATGTTCTTTTCGAGTTGCGCGCGATCCCTGAGCGTTCTGTTCAGCTGCGCGCGCGATCCCTGAGCGTTCTGTTCAGCTGCGCGCGCGATCCCTGAGCGTTCTGTTCAGCTGCGCGCGCGATCCCTGAGCGTTCTGTTCAGCGGCACGCGCGATCCCTGAGCGTTCTGTTCAGCGGCACGCGCGATCCCTGAGCGTTCTGTTCAGAGGCACGCGCGATCCCTGAGCGTTCTGTTCAGAGGCACGCGCGATCCCTGAGCGTTCTGTTCAGAGGCACGCGCGATCCCTGAGCGTTCTGTTCAGCTGCGAGCGATCTCTGAGTGGTCTGTTCAGCCCCGTGCGCAATCTCTGAGTGTTCTGTTCAGCCCCGTGCGCAATCTCTGAGTGTTCTGTTCAGCCCCGTGCGCAATCTCTGAGTGTTCTGTTCAGCTGCGCGCAATCTAAGTGTTCTGTTCAGCCACGGACGCGATCTCTGAGTGTTCTGTTCAACCGTGCGCGCGATCTCTGAGTGTTCTGTTCAGCCGCGCGCGCGATCTCAGTGTTCTGTTCAGCTGCGCGCGCGATCTCTGGGTGTTCTGTTCAGCTGCGCGCGCGATCTCTGAGTGTTCTGTTCAGCTGCGCGCGCGATCTCTGAGTGTTCTGTTCAGCTGCGAGCGATCTCTGAGTGTTCTGCTCAGCTGCGCGTGCGATCTCTGAGTGTTCTGCTCAGCTGCGCGTGCGATCTCTGAGTGTTCTGCTCAGCTGCGCGTGCGATCTCTGAGTTTTCTGTTCAGCCGCGCGCGCGATCTCTGAGTGTTCTGTTCAGCTGCGAGCGATCTCTGAGTTTTCTGTTCAGCTGCGCGCGATCTCTGAGTGTTCTGTTCAGCCGGGGGCGCGATCTCTGAGTGTTCTGCTCAGCTGCGCGTGCGATCTCTGAGTGTTCTGTTCAGCTGTGCGGGATCTCTGAGTGTTTTGTTCAGCCGCGGGCGCGATCTCTGAGTGTTCTGTTCCACTGCGAGCGATCTCTGTGTGTTCTGTTCAGCTGCGTGTGCGATGTCTGAGTGTTCTGTTCAGCTGCGTGCGATCTCTGAGTGTTCTGTTCAGCTGCGAGCGATCTCTGAGTGTTCTGCTCAGCTGCGCGTGCGATCTCTGAGTGTTCTGTTCAGCTGCGTGCGATCTCTGAGTGTTCTGTTCAACTGCGAGCGATCTCTGAGTGTTCTGTTCAGCTGCGTGCGATCTCTGAGTGTTCTGTTCAACTGCGAGCGATCTCTGAGTGTTCTGTTCAGCTGGGCGGGCGATCTCTGAGCGTTCTGTTCAGCGGCACGCGCGATCTCTGAGCGTTCTGTTCAGCGGCATGCGCTATCTGAGTGTTCTGTTCAGCTGCGAGCGAGATCTCTGAGTGTTCTGTTCAGCTGCGAGCGAGATCTCTGAGTGTTCTGTTCAGCTGCGAGCGAGATCTCTGAGTGTTCTGTTCAGCTGCGTGCGATCTCTGAGTGTTCTGCTCAGCTGCGCGCGAGATCTCTGAGTGTTCTTTTCAGCTGCACGCGCGATCTCTGAGTGTTCTGTTCAGCGGCATGCGCTATCTGAGTGTTCTGTTCAGCTGCGTGCGATCTCTGAGTGTTCTGCTCAGCTGCGCGCGAGATCTCTGAGTGTTCTTTTCAGCTGCGAGCGATGTCTGAGTGTTCTGTTCAGCTGCGAGCGAGATCTCTGAGTGTTCTGTTCAGCTGCGAGCGAGATCTCTGAGTGTTCTGTTCAGCTGCGTGCGATCTCTGAGTGTTCTGTTCAGCTGCGCGCGCGATCTCTGGGTGTTCTGTTCAGCTGCGAGCGATGTCTGAGTGTTTTGTTCAGCTGCGTGCGATCTCTGAGTGTTCTGTTCAGCTGCGCACGCGATCTCTGAGTGTTCTGTTCAGCCGGGGGCGCGATCTCTGAGTGTTTTGTTCAGCCGGGGGCGCGATCTCTGAGTGTTTTGTTCAGCCGCTGGCGCGATCTCTGAGTGTTCTGCTCAGCTGCGCGTGCGATCTCTGAGTGTTCTGTTCAGCTGCGTGCGATCTCTGAGTGTTCTGTTCAACTGCGAGCGATCTCTGAGTGTTCTGTTCAGCTGCGCGGGCGATCTCTGAGTGTTCTGTTCAGCTGCGCGGGCGATCTCTGAGTGTTCTGTTCAGCTGCGCGGGCGATCTCTGAGTGTTCTGTTCAGCTGCGCGCGCGATCTCTGAGTGTTTTGTTCAGCTGCTGGCGCGATCTCTGAGTGTTCTGTTCAGCTGCGCGCGCGATCTCTGAGTGTTCTGTTCAGCTGCGAGCGATCTCTGGGTGTTCTGTTCAGCCGCGTGCGCGATCTCTGAGTGTTCTGTTCAGCTGCGAGCGATCTCTGAGTTTTCTGTTCAGCTGCGCGCGATCTCTGAGTGTTCTGTTCAGCCGGGGGCGCGATCTCTGAGTGTTCTGCTCAGCTGCGCGTGCGATCTCTGAGTGTTCTGTTCAGCTGTGCGGGATCTCTGAGTGTTTTGTTCAGCCGCGGGCGCGATCTCTGAGTGTTCTGTTCCACTGCGAGCGATCTCTGTGTGTTCTGTTCAGCTGCGTGTGCGATGTCTGAGTGTTCTGTTCAGCTGCGTGCGATCTCTGAGTGTTCTGTTCAGCTGCGAGCGATCTCTGAGTGTTCTGTTCAGCTGCGCGGGCGATCTCTGAGCGTTCTGTTCAGCGGCACGCGCGATCTCTGAGTGTTCTGTTCAGCGGCATGCGCTATCTGAGTGTTATGTTCAGCTGCGTGTGATCTCTGAGCGTTCTTTTCAGCTGCGCACGATCTCTGATAGTTCTTTTCAGCTGCACGCGCGATCTCTGAGTGTTCTGTTCAGCGGCATGCGCTATCTGAGTGTTCTGTTCAGCTGCGAGCGATCTCTGAGTGCTCTGCTCAGCTGCGAGCGATGTCTGAGTGTTCTGTTCAGCTGCGAGCGAGATCTCTGAGTGTTCTGTTCAGCTGCGAGCGAGATCTCTGAGTGTTCTGTTCAGCTGCGTGCGATCTCTGAGTGTTCTGTTCAGCTGCGAGCGATCTCTGAGTGTTCTGCTCAGCTGCGCGTGCGATCTCTGAGTGTTCTGCTCAGCTGCGCGTGCGATCTCTGAGTGTTCTGCTCAGCTGCGCGTGCGATCTCTGAGTTTTCTGTTCAGCCGCGTGCGCGATCTCTGAGTGTTCTGTTCAGCTGCGAGCGATCTCTGAGTTTTCTGTTCAGCTGCGCGCGATCTCTGAGTGTTCTGTTCAGCCGGGGGCGCGATCTCTGAGTGTTCTGCTCAGCTGCGCGTGCGATCTCTGAGTGTTCTGTTCAGCTGTGCGGGATCTCTGAGTGTTTTGTTCAGCCGCGGGCGCGATCTCTGAGTGTTCTGTTCCACTGCGAGCGATCTCTGTGTGTTCTGTTCAGCTGCGTGTGCGATGTCTGAGTGTTCTGTTCAGCTGCGTGCGATCTCTGAGTGTTCTGTTCAGCTGCGAGCGATCTCTGAGTGTTCTGCTCAGCTGCGCGTGCGATCTCTGAGTGTTCTGTTCAGCTGCGTGCGATCTCTGAGTGTTCTGTTCAACTGCGAGCGATCTCTGAGTGTTCTGTTCAGCTGCGCGGGCGATCTCTGAGCGTTCTGTTCAGCGGCACGCGCGATCTCTGAGTGTTCTGTTCAGCGGCATGCGCTATCTGAGTGTTCTGTTCAGCTGCGTGCGATCTCTGAGTGTTCTGTTCAGCTGCGTGTGATCTCTGAGCGTTCTTTTCAGCTGCGCACGATCTCTGATAGTTCTTTTCAGCTGCACGCGCGATCTCTGAGTGTTCTGTTCAGCGGCATGCGCTATCTGAGTGTTCTGTTCAGCTGCGAGCGATCTCTGAGTGTTCTGTTCAGCTGCGAGCGAGATCTCTGAGTGTTCTGTTCAGCTGCGAGCGAGATCTCTGAGTGTTCTGTTCAGCTGCGAGCGAGATCTCTGAGTGTTCTGTTCAGCTGCGTGCGATCTCTGAGTGTTCTGTTCAGCTGCGTGCGATCTCTGAGTGTTCTGCTCAGCTGCGCGCGAGATCTCTGAGTGTTCTTTTCAGCTGCACGCGCGATCTCTGAGTGTTCTTTTCAGCGGCATGCGCTATCTGAGTGTTCTGTTCAGCTGCGTGCGATCTCTGAGTTTTCTGTTCAGCTGCGTGCGATGTCTGAGTGTTCTGTTCAGCTGCGAGCGAGATCTCTGAGTGTTCTGTTCAGCTGCGAGCGAGATCTCTGAGTGTTCTGTTCAGCTGCGTGCGATCTCTGAGTGTTCTGTTCAGCTGCGCGCGCGATCTCTGGGTGTTCTGTTCAGCTGCGCGCGCGATCTCTGGGTGTTCTGTTCAGCTGCGAGCGATGTCTGAGTGTTTTGTTCAGCTGCGTGCGATCTCTAAGTGTTCTGTTCAGCTGCGCACGCGATCTCTGAGTGTTCTGTTCAGCCGGGGGCGCGATCTCTGAGTGTTTTGTTCAGCCGGGGGCGCGATCTCTGAGTGTTTTGTTCAGCCGCTGGCGCGATCTCTGAGTGTTCTGCTCAGCTGCGCGTGCGATCTCTGAGTGTTCTGTTCAGCTGCGTGCGATCTCTGAGTGTTCTGTTCAACTGCGAGCGATCTCTGAGTGTTCTGTTCAGCTGCGCGGACGATCTCTGAGTGTTCTGTTCAGCTGCACGGGCGATCTCTGAGTGTTCTGTTCAGCTGCGCGCGCGATCTCTGAGTGTTTTGTTCAGCTGCTGGCGCGATCTCTGAGTATTCTGTTCAGCTGCGCGCGCGATCTCTGAGTGTTCTGTTCAGCCGCGTGCGCGATCTCTGAGTGTTCTGTTCAGCTGCGAGCGATCTCTGAGTTTTCTGTTCAGCTGCGCGCGATCTCTGAGTGTTCTGTTCAGCCGGGGGCGCGATCTCTGAGTGTTCTGCTCAGCTGCGCGTGCGATCTCTGAGTGTTCTGTTCAGCTGTGCGGGATCTCTGAGTGTTTTGTTCAGCCGCGGGCGCGATCTCTGAGTGTTCTGTTCCACTGCGAGCGATCTCTGTGTGTTCTGTTCAGCTGCGTGTGCGATGTCTGAGTGTTCTGTTCAGCTGCGTGCGATCTCTGAGTGTTCTGTTCAGCTGCGAGCGATCTCTGAGTGTTCTGTTCAGCGGCACGCGCGATCTCTGAGTGTTCTGTTCAGCGGCATGCGCTATCTGAGTGTTCTGTTCAGCTGCGTGCGATCTCTGAGTGTTCTGTTCAGCTGCGTGTGATCTCTGAGCGTTCTTTTCAGCTGCGCACGATCTCTGATAGTTCTTTTCAGCTGCACGCGCGATCTCTGAGTGTTCTGTTCAGCGGCATGCGCTATCTGAGTGTTCTGTTCAGCTGCGAGCGATCTCTGAGTGTTCTGTTCAGCTGCGAGCGAGATCTCTGAGTGTTCTGTTCAGCTGCGAGCGAGATCTCTGAGTGTTCTGTTCAGCTGCGAGCGAGATCTCTGAGTGTTCTGTTCAGCTGCGTGCGATCTCTGAGTGTTCTGTTCAGCTGCGTGCGATCTCTGAGTGTTCTGCTCAGCTGCGCGCGAGATCTCTGAGTGTTCTTTTCAGCTGCACGCGCGATCTCTGAGTGTTCTTTTCAGCGGCATGCGCTATCTGAGTGTTCTGTTCAGCTGCGTGCGATCTCTGAGTTTTCTGTTCAGCTGCGTGCGATGTCTGAGTGTTCTGTTCAGCTGCGAGCGAGATCTCTGAGTGTTCTGTTCAGCTGCGTGCGATCTCTGAGTGTTCTGTTCAGCTGCGCGCGCGATCTCTGGGTGTTCTGTTCAGCTGCGCGCGCGATCTCTGGGTGTTCTGTTCAGCTGCGAGCGATGTCTGAGTGTTTTGTTCAGCTGCGTGCGATCTCTAAGTGTTCTGTTCAGCTGCGCACGCGATCTCTGAGTGTTCTGTTCAGCCGGGGGCGCGATCTCTGAGTGTTTTGTTCAGCCGGGGGCGCGATCTCTGAGTGTTTTGTTCAGCCGCTGGCGCGATCTCTGAGTGTTCTGCTCAGCTGCGCGTGCGATCTCTGAGTGTTCTGTTCAGCTGCGTGCGATCTCTGAGTGTTCTGTTCAACTGCGAGCGATCTCTGAGTGTTCTGTTCAGCTGCGCGGGCGATCTCTGAGTGTTCTGTTCAGCTGCGCGCGCGATCTCTGAGTGTTTTGTTCAGCTGCTGGCGCGATCTCTGAGTATTCTGTTCAGCTGCGCGCGCGATCTCTGAGTGTTCTGTTCAGCCGCGTGCGCGATCTCTGAGTGTTCTGTTCAGCTGCGAGCGATCTCTGAGTGTTCTGTTCAACTGCGAGCGATCTCTGAGTTTTCTGTTCAGCTGCGAGCGATCTCTGAGTGTTCTGTTCAACTGCGTGCGATCTCTGAGTTTTCTGTTCAGCTGCGCGCGATCTCTGAGTGTTCTGTTCAGCCGGGGGCGCGATCTCTGAGTGTTCTGCTCAGCTGCGCGTGCGATCTCTGAGTGTTCTGTTCAGCTGTGCGGGATCTCTGAGTGTTTTGTTCAGCCGCGGGCGCGATCTCTGAGTGTTCTGTTCCACTGCGAGCGATCTCTGTGTGTTCTGTTCAGCTGCGTGTGCGATGTCTGAGTGTTCTGTTCAGCTGCGTGCGATCTCTGAGTGTTCTGTTCAGCTGCGAGCGATCTCTGAGTGTTCTGCTCAGCTGCGCGTGCGATCTCTGAGTGTTCTGTTCAGCTGCGTGCGATCTCTGAGTGTTCTGTTCAACTGCGAGCGATCTCTGAGTGTTCTGTTCAGCTGCGCGGGCGATCTCTGAGTGTTCTGTTCAGCTGCGCGCGCGATCTCTGAGTGTTTTGTTCAGCTGCTGGCGCGATCTCTGAGTATTCTGTTCAGCTGCGCGCGCGATCTCTGAGTGTTCTGTTCAGCCGCGTGCGCGATCTCTGAGTGTTCTGTTCAGCTGCGAGCGATCTCTGAGTTTTCTGTTCAGCTGCGCGCGATCTCTGAGTGTTCTGTTCAGCCGGGGGCGCGATCTCTGAGTGTTCTGCTCAGCTGCGCGTGCGATCTCTGAGTGTTCTGTTCAGCTGTGCGGGATCTCTGAGTGTTTTGTTCAGCCGCGGGCGCGATCTCTGAGTGTTCTGTTCCACTGCGAGCGATCTCTGTGTGTTCTGTTCAGCTGCGTGTGCGATGTCTGAGTGTTCTGTTCAGCTGCGTGCGATCTCTGAGTGTTCTGTTCAGCTGCGAGCGATCTCTGAGTGTTCTGCTCAGCTGCGCGTGCGATCTCTGAGTGTTCTGTTCAGCTGCGTGCGATCTCTGAGTGTTCTGTTCAACTGCGAGCGATCTCTGAGTGTTCTGTTCAGCTGCGCGGGCGATCTCTGAGCGTTCTGTTCAGCGGCACGCGCGATCTCTGAGTGTTCTGTTCAGCGGCATGCGCTATCTGAGTGTTCTGTTCAGCTGCGTGCGATCTCTGAGTGTTCTGTTCAGCTGCGTGTGATCTCTGAGCGTTCTTTTCAGCTGCGCACGATCTCTGATAGTTCTTTTCAGCTGCACGCGCGATCTCTGAGTGTTCTGTTCAGCGGCATGCGCTATCTGAGTGTTCTGTTCAGCTGCGAGCGATGTCTGAGTGTTCTGCTCAGCGGCATGCGCTATCTGAGTGTTCTGTTCAGCTGCGAGCGATGTCTGAGTGTTCTGCTCAGCTGCGAGCGATGTCTGAGTGTTCTGTTCAGCTGCGAGCGAGATCTCTGAGTGTTCTGTTCAGCTGCGAGCGAGATCTCTGAGTGTTCTGCTCAGCTGCGCGCGAGATCTCTGAGTGTTCTTTTCAGCTGCGAGCGATGTCTGAGTGTTCTGTTCAGCTGCGAGCGAGATCTCTGAGTGTTCTGTTCAGCTGCGCGCGCGATCTCTGGGTGTTCTGTTCAGCTGCGCGCGCGATCTCTGGGTGTTCTGTTCAGCTGCGAGCGATGTCTGAGTGTTTTGTTCAGCTGCGTGCGATCTCTGAGTGTTCTGTTCAGCTGCGCACGCGATCTCTGAGTGTTCTGTTCAGCCGGGGGCGCGATCTCTGAGTGTTTTGTTCAGCCGGGGGCGCGATCTCTGAGTGTTTTGTTCAGCTGCGGATGTTCTCTGAGTGTTCTGTTCAGTTGCGCGCGATCTCTGAGTGTTCTATTCAGCTGCGGACGATCTCTGAGTGTTCTATTCAGCTGCGGACGATCTCTGAGTGTTCTATTCAGCTGCGGACGATCTCTGAGTGTTCTATTCAGCTGCGGACGATCTCTGAGTGTTCTCTTCAGCTGCGCGCGATCACTGAGTGTTCTGTTCAGCCACGGGCGCGATCACTGAGTGTTCTATTCAGCCGCGCGCACGATCTCTGAGTGTTCTGTTCTGCCGCGCGTGCGATCTCTGAGTGTTCTGTTCAGCTGCGCGCGATCTCTGAGTGTTCTATTCAGCTGCGGACGATCTCTGAGTGTTCTATTCAGCTGCGGACGATCTCTGAGTGTTCTCTTCAGCTGCGCGCGATCTGAGTGTTCTGTTCAGCCACGGGCGCGATCTCTGAGTGTTCTATTCAGCCGCGCGCACGATCTCTGAGTGTTCTGTTCTACAGCTCGCGCGATCTCTGAGTGTTCTGTTCAGCTGCGCGCGATCTCTGTGTGTTCTGTTCTACAGCTCGCGCGATCTCTGAGTGTTCTGTTCACCTGCGTGCGATCTCTGAGAGTTCTGTTCACCTGCGTGCGATCTCTGAGTGTTCTGTTCACCTGCGCGTGCGATCTCTGAGTGTTCTGTTCACCTGCGCGCGATCTCTGAGTGTTCTGTTCAGCTGCGCGCGCGATCTCTGAGTGTTCTGTTCACCTGCGTGCGATCTCTGAATGTTCTGTTCACCTGCGCATGCGATCTCTGAGTGTTCTGTTCACCTGCGTGCAATCTCTGAGAGTTCTGTTCACCTGCGTGCGATCTCTGAGTGTTCTGTTCACCTCCGTGCGATCTCTGAGTGTTCTGTTCACCTGCGTGCGATCTCTGAGTGTTCTGTTCAGCTGCGCGCGCGATCTCTGAGTGTTCTGTTCACCTGCGTGCGATCTCTGAATGTTCTGTTCACCTGCGCGTGCGATCTCTGAGTGTTCTGTTCACCTGCGTGCGATCTCTGAGTGTTCTGTTCACCTGCGTGCGATCTCTAAGAGTTCTGTTCACCTGCGTGCGATCTCTGAGTGTTCTGTTCACCTGCGCGTGCGATCTCTGAGTGTTCTGTTCACCTGCGCGCGATCTCTGAGTGTTTTATTCAGCTGCGCGCGATCTCTGAGTGTTCTGTTCAGCTGCGTGCGATCTCTGAGTGTTCTGCTCAGCTGCGCGCGAGATCTCTGAGTGTTCTTTTCAGCTGCACGCGCGATCTCTGAGTGTTCTTTTCAGCGGCATGCGCTATCTGAGTGTTCTGTTCAGCTGCGTGCGATCTCTGAGTTTTCTGTTCAGCTGCGTGCGATGTCTGAGTGTTCTGTTCAGCTGCGAGCGAGATCTCTGAGTGTTCTGTTCTGTTCTGTTCAGCTGCGAGCGAGATCTCTGAGTGTTCTGTTCAGCTGCGAGCGATCTCTGAGTGTTCTGTTTAGCCGCGGGCGCGATCTCTGTGTGTTCATTGGCTACCCTTAGCTGCTCGCATCAAATTCAAATCACTAATGATGGCCTTCAGAGTATTCACTGGTTCTGCTCCCATCTACCTCAATAGACTCTTAAAACCATACGTTAGCGCCCGCCCTCTCCGTTCCTCAAAGGAGCGCCTACTAACACGACCAACCCTCCGTACAGGTCAGTTGAGGCTATTCTCATCTCTGGTACCACGCTGGTGGAACGAGCTTCCAAGCACTATCAGAGCAACAGAAACCCTCTCTGCATTCAAGAAATCATTGAAAACCCAGCTCTTCCGAGAGTATCTTTTGCACTGAATGTCTTTCTTAATAATGCATTTATTACTTCCTGGCATACTGCACTTAATGTAAGGTATTTTGCATAATTTGTGCTGTAGTTCGAATGTTAGCTCCTCTTTTGTAAGTCGCTTTGGATAAAAGCGTCTGCCAAATGCATAAATGTAAATGTAAATGTTCTGTTCAGCTGCGCGCGGGATCCCTGAGTGTTCTGTTCAGCCGGGGGCGCGATCTCTGAGTGTTCTGTTCAGCTGCGAGCGATCTCTGAGTGTTCTGTTCAGCTGCGTGCGCGATCTCTGAGTGTTCTGTTCAGCTGCGCGCGATCTCTGAGTGTTCTGTTCAGCTGCGGACGATCTCTGAGTGTTCTATTCAGCTGCGGACGATCTCTGAGTGTTCTGGTCTGCTGCGCGTGCGCAATCTCTGAGTGTTCTGTTCAGCCGCGTGCGATCTCTGAGTGTTCTGTTCAGCTGCGCACGCGATCTCTGAGTGTTCTGTTCTGCTGCGCGTGCGGTCTCTGGGTGTCCTGTTCAGCCGCGTGCGCAATCTCTGAGTGTTCTATTCAGCCACGCGCGATCTCTGAGTGTTCTGTTCAGCCGCGTGCGATCTCTGAGTGTTCTGTTCAGCTGCGCGCACGATCTCTGAGTGTTCTGTTCAGCTGCGCGCACGATCTCTGAGTGTTCTGTTCAGCTGCGCGCGATCTCTGAGTGTTCTATTCAGCTGCGGACGATCTCTGAGTGTTCTCTTCAGCTGCGCGCGATCTGAGTGTTCTGTTCAGCCACGGGCGCGATCTCTGAGTGTTCTATTCAGCCGCGCGCACGATCTCTGAGTGTTCTGTTCTACAGCTCGCGCGATCTCTGAGTGTTCTGTTCAGCTGCGCGCGATCTCTGTGTGTTCTGTTCTACAGCTCGCGCGATCTCTGAGTGTTCTGTTCACCTGCGTGCGATCTCTGAGAGTTCTGTTCACCTGCGTGCGATCTCTGAGTGTTCTGTTCACCTGCGCGTGCGATCTCTGAGTGTTCTGTTCACCTGCGCGCGATCTCTGAGTGTTCTGTTCAGCTGCGCGTGATCTCTGAGTGTTCTGTTCAGCTGCGTGCGATCTCTGAGTTTTCTGTTCAGCTGCGTGCGATCTCTGAGTGTTCTGCTCAGCTGCGCGCGAGATCTCTGAGTGTTCTTTTCAGCTGCGAGCGATCTCTGAGTGTTCTGTTCAGCTGCGAGCGAGATCTCTGAGTGTTCTGTTCAGCTGCGTGCGATCTCTGAGTGTTCTGTTCAGCTGCGCGCGCGATCTCTGGGTGTTCTGTTCAGCTGCGAGCGATGTCTGAGTGTTCTGTTCAGCTGCGAGCGAGATCTCTGAGTGTTCTGTTCAGCTGCGCACGCGATCTCTGAGTGTTCTGTTCAGCCGGGGGCGCGATCTCTGAGTGTTTTGTTCAGCCGGGGGCGCGATCTCTGAGTGTTTTGTTCAGCTGCGGATGTTCTCTGAGTGTTCTGTTCAGTTGCGCGCGATCTCTGAGTGTTCTATTCAGCTGCGGACGATCTCTGAGTGTTCTATTCAGCTGCGGACGATCTCTGAGTGTTCTATTCAGCTGCGGACGATCTCTGAGTGTTCTCTTCAGCTGCGCGCGATCTGAGTGTTCTGTTCAGCCACGGGCGCGATCTCTGAGTGTTCTATTCAGCCGCGCGCACGATCTCTGAGTGTTCTGTTCTGCCGCGCGTGCGATCTCTGAGTGTTCTGTTCAGCTGCGCGCGATCTCTGAGTGTTCTATTCAGCTGCGGACGATCTCTGAGTGTTCTATTCAGCTGCGGACGATCTCTGAGTGTTCTATTCAGCTGCGGACGATCTCTGAGTGTTCTGTTCACCTGCGTGCGATCTCTGAGTGTTCTGTTCACCTCCGTGCGATCTCTGAGTGTTCTGTTCACCTGCGTGCGATCTCTGAGTGTTCTGTTCAGCTGCGCGCGCGATCTCTGAGTGTTCTGTTCACCTGCGTGCGATCTCTGAGTGTTCTGTTCACCTGCGTGCAATCTCTGAGAGTTCTGTTCACCTGCGTGCGATCTCTGAGTGTTCTGTTCACCTGCGCGTGCGATCTCTGAGTGTTCTGTTCACCTGCGTGCGATCTCTAAGAGTTCTGTTCACCTGCGTGCGATCTCTGAGTGTTCTGTTCACCTGCGCGTGCGATCTCTGAGTGTTCTGTTCACCTGCGCGTGATCTCTGAGTGTTCTGTTCAGCTGCGCGCGATCTCTGAGTGTTCTGTTCAGCTGCGCGCGATCTCTGAGTGTTCTGTTCACCTCCGTGCGATCTCTGAGTGTTCTGTTCACCTCCGTGCGATCTCTGAGTGTTCTGTTCACCTGCGTGCGATCTCTGAGTGTTCTGTTCAGCTGCGCGCGCGATCTCTGAGTGTTCTGTTCACCTGCGTGCGATCTCTGAGTGTTCTGTTCACCTGCGTGCAATCTCTGAGAGTTCTGTTCACCTGCGTGCGATCTCTGAGTGTTCTGTTCACCTGCGCGTGCGATCTCTGAGTGTTCTGTTCACCTGCGTGCGATCTCTAAGAGTTCTGTTCACCTGCGTGCGATCTCTGAGTGTTCTGTTCACCTGCGCGTGCGATCTCTGAGTGTTCTGTTCACCTGCGCGTGATCTCTGAGTGTTCTGTTCAGCTGCGCGCGATCTCTGAGTGTTCTGTTCAGCTGCGCGCGATCTCTGAGTGTTCTGTTCAGCTGCGCGCGCGATCTCTGAGTGTTCTGTTCACCTGCGCGTGCGATCTCTGAGTGTTCTGTTCACCTGCGCGCGATCTCTGAGTGTTCTGTTCAGCCGCGGGCGCGATCTCTGAGTGTTTTGTTCAGCTGCGCGCGCAATCTCTGAGTGTTCTGGTCTGCTGCGCGCGATCTCTGAGTGTTCTGTTCAGCTGCGAGCGATCTCTGAGTGTTCTGTTTAGCCGCGGGCGCGATCTCTGAGTGTTCTGTTCAGCTGCGCACGATCCCTGAGTGTTCTGTTCAGCCGCGGGCGCGATGTCTGAGTGTTCTGTTCACCTGCGCGTGCGATCTCTGAGTGTTCTGTTCACCTGCGCGTGATCTCTGAGTGTTCTGTTCAGCTGCGCGCGATCTCTGAGTGTTCTGTTCAGCTGCGCGCGATCTCTGAGTGTTCTGTTCACCTCCGTGCGATCTCTGAGTGTTCTGTTCACCTCCGTGCGATCTCTGAGTGTTCTGTTCACCTGCGTGCGATCTCTGAGTGTTCTGTTCAGCTGCGCGCGCGATCTCTGAGTGTTCTGTTCACCTGCGTGCGATCTCTGAGTGTTTTGTTCAGCTGCGCGCGCAATCTCTGAGTGTTCTGGTCTGCTGCGCGCGATCTCTGAGTGTTCTGTTCAGCTGCGAGCGATCTCTGAGTGTTCTGTTTAGCCGCGGGCGCGATCTCTGAGTGTTCTGTTCAGCTGCGCACGATCTCTGAGTGTTCTGTTCAGCTGCGCGTGCGATCTCTGAGTGTTCTGTTCAGCTGCGAGCGATCTGAGTGTTCTGTTCAGCTGCGTGCATGATCTCTGAGTGTTCTGTTCAGCTGCGCACGATCCCTGAGTGTTCTGTTCAGCCGCGGGCGCGATCTCTGAGTGTTCTGTTCAGCTGCGTGCATGATCTCTGAGTGTTCTGTTCAGCTGCGCACGATCTCTGAGTGTTCTGTTCAGCTGCACGCGCGATCTCTGAGTGTTCTGTTCTGCTGCGCGTGCGATCTCTGTGTGTTCTGATCTTCTGCGCGCGCGATCTCTGTGTGTTCTGTTCTGCTGCGCGTGCGATCTCTGTGTGTTCTGTTCAGCTGCGCGCGCGATGTCTGAGTGTTCTGTTCTGCTGCGCATGCGATCTCTGTGTGTTCTGTTCAGCTGCGCGTGCGATCTCTGAGTGTTATGTTCAGCTGCGCGCGCGATCTCTGGGTGTTCTGTTCAACTGCGAGAGATCTCTGTGTGTTCTGTTCAGCTGCGCGTGCGATCTCTGGGTGTTCTGTTCAGCTGCGTGCGATCTCTGGGTGTTCTGTTCAGCTGCGCGCGATCTCTGGGTGTTCTGTTCAACTGCGAGAGATCTCTGTGTGTTCTGTTCAGCTGCGCGTGCGATCTCTGAGTGTTCTGTTCAGCTGCGAGCGATCTCTGAGTTTTCTGTTCAGCTGCGAGCGATCTCTGAGTGTTCTGTTCAGCCGCGTGCGATCTCTGAGTGTTCTGTTCAGCTGCGCGCACGATCTCTGAGTGTTCTGTTCAGCTGCGCGCGATCTCTGAGTGTTCTATTCAGCTGCGGACGATCTCTGAGTGTTCTCTTCAGCTGCGCGCGATCTGAGTGTTCTGTTCAGCCACGGGCGCGATCTCTGAGTGTTCTATTCAGCCGCGCGCACGATCTCTGAGTGTTCTGTTCTACAGCTCGCGCGATCTCTGAGTGTTCTGTTCAGCTGCGCGCGATCTCTGTGTGTTCTGTTCTACAGCTCGCGCGATCTCTGAGTGTTCTGTTCACCTGCGTGCGATCTCTGAGAGTTCTGTTCACCTGCGTGCGATCTCTGAGTGTTCTGTTCACCTGCGCGTGCGATCTCTGAGTGTTCTGTTCACCTGCGCGCGATCTCTGAGTGTTCTGTTCAGCTGCGCGTGATCTCTGAGTGTTCTGTTCAGCTGCGCGCGCGATCTCTGAGTGTTCTGTTCACCTGCGTGCGATCTCTGAGTGTTCTGTTCACCTGCGTGCAATCTCTGAGAGTTCTGTTCACCTGCGTGCGATCTCTGAGTGTTCTGTTCACCTGCGCGTGCGATCTCTGAGTGTTCTGTTCACCTGCGTGCGATCTCTAAGAGTTCTGTTCACCTGCGTGCGATCTCTGAGTGTTCTGTTCACCTGCGCGTGCGATCTCTGAGTGTTCTGTTCACCTGCGCGTGATCTCTGAGTGTTCTGTTCAGCTGCGCGCGATCTCTGAGTGTTCTGTTCAGCTGCGCGCGATCTCTGAGTGTTCTGTTCAGCTGCGCGCGCGATCTCTGAGTGTTCTGTTCACCTGCGCGTGCGATCTCTGAGTGTTCTGTTCACCTGCGCGCGATCTCTGAGTGTTCTGTTCAGCCGCGGGCGCGATCTCTGAGTGTTTTGTTCAGCTGCGCGCGCAATCTCTGAGTGTTCTGGTCTGCTGCGCGCGATCTCTGAGTGTTCTGTTCAGCTGCGAGCGATCTCTGAGTGTTCTGTTTAGCCGCGGGCGCGATCTCTGAGTGTTCTGTTCAGCTGCGCACGATCTCTGAGTGTTCTGTTCAGCTGCGCGTGCGATCTCTGAGTGTTCTGTTCAGCTGCGAGCGATCTGAGTGTTCTGTTCAGCTGCGTGCATGATCTCTGAGTGTTCTGTTCAGCTGCGCACGATCCCTGAGTGTTCTGTTCAGCCGCGGGCGCGATCTCTGAGTGTTCTGTTCAGCTGCGTGCATGATCTCTGAGTGTTCTGTTCAGCTGCGCACGATCTCTGAGTGTTCTGTTCAGCTGCACGCGCGATCTCTGAGTGTTCTGTTCTGCTGCGCGTGCGATCTCTGTGTGTTCTGATCTTCTGCGCGCGCGATCTCTGTGTGTTCTGTTCTGCTGCGCGTGCGATCTCTGTGTGTTCTGTTCAGCTGCGCGCGCGATGTCTGAGTGTTCTGTTCTGCTGCGCATGCGATCTCTGTGTGTTCTGTTCAGCTGCGCGTGCGATCTCTGAGTGTTATGTTCAGCTGCGCGCGCGATCTCTGGGTGTTCTGTTCAACTGCGAGAGATCTCTGTGTGTTCTGTTCAGCTGCGCGTGCGATCTCTGGGTGTTCTGTTCAGCTGCGTGCGATCTCTGGGTGTTCTGTTCAGCTGCGCGCGATCTCTGGGTGTTCTGTTCAACTGCGAGAGATCTCTGTGTGTTCTGTTCAGCTGCGCGTGCGATCTCTGAGTGTTCTGTTCAGCTGCGAGCGATCTCTGAGTTTTCTGTTCAGCTGCGAGCGATCTCTGAGTGTTCTGTTCAGCCACGCGCGCGATCTCTGAGTGTTCTGTTCAGCCGCGCACGATCTCTGAGTGTTCTGTTCTGCTGCGAGCGATCTCTGAGTGTTCTGTTCAGCTGCGCGCGATCTCTGAGTGTTCTGTTCAGCTGCGAGCGATCTCTGAGTGTTCTGTTCAGCTGCGAGCGATCTCTGAGTGCTCTCCTCAGCTGCGCGCGATCTGAGTGTTCTGTTCAGCCACGGGCGCGATCTCTGAATGTTCTGTTCAGCTGCAGACGATCTCTGAGTGTTCTCTTCAGCTGCGCGCGATCTGAGTGTTCTGTTCAGCCGCGCGCGATCTCTGAGTGATCTGTTCAGCTGCGCGCGATCTCTGAGTGTTCTGTTCAGCCACGGGCGCGATCTCTGAGTGTTCTGTTTTACGGCACGCGCGATCTCTGGGTGTTCTGTTCACCTGCGTGCGCGATCTCTGAGTGTTCTGTTCAGCTGCGCGCCATCTCTGAGTGTTCTGTTCAGCGGCTTCCGCGATCTGAGTGTTCTGTTCAGCTGCGTGTGATCTCAGAGTGTTCTGTTCAGCGGCTCCCGCGATCTGAGTGTTCTGTTCAGCTGCGCGCGCGATCTCTGAGTGTTCTGTTCACCTGCGTGCGCGATCGCTGGGTGTTCTGTTCACCTGCGTGCGCGATCTCTGAGTGTTCTGTTCACCTGTGTGAGCGATCTCTGGGTGTTCTGTTCACCTGCGTGCGAGATCTCTGAGTGTTCTGTTCACCTGCGTGCGCGATCTCTGAGTGTTCTGTTCAGATGCGCGCGATCTCTGAGTGTTCTGTTCAGCTGCGCGCGATCTCTGAGTGTTCTGTTCAGCTGCGCGCGATCTCTGAGTGTTCTGTTCAGCTGCGTGCGATCTCTGAGTGTTCTGTTCAGCTGCGTGCGATCTCTGAGTGTTATGTTCAGCTGCGCGCGCGATCTCTGGGTGTTCTGTTCAGCTGCGTGCGATCTCTGGGTGTTCTGTTCAGCTGCGCGTGCGATCTCTGAGTGTTCTGTTCAGCTGCGCGAGATGTCTGAGTTTTCTGTTCAGCCGCGCGCGATCTGAGTGTTCTGTTCAGCCGCGGGCGCGATCTCTGAGTGTTCTGTTCAGCCCCGTGCGCAATCTCTGTGTGTTCTGTTCTGCTGCGCGTGCGATCTCTGTGTGTTCTGTTCAGCTGCGCGCGCGATCTCTGAGTGTTCTGTTCAGCTGCGCGTGCGATCTCTGAGTGTTCTGTTCAGCTGCGCGTGCGATCTCTGAGTGTTCTGTTCAGCTGCGCACGATCTCTGAGTGTTCTGTTCTGCTGCGCGCGATCTCTGAGTGTTCTGTTCAGCTTCGCGCACGATCTCTGAGTGTTCGGTTCAGCTGCGCACGTGATCACTGAGTGTTCTGTTCAGCTGCGCACGTGATCTCTGAGTGTTCTGTTCAGCTGCGTGCGATCTCTGAGGGTTCTGTTCTGCTGCGTGTGCAATGTCTGAGTGTTCTGTTCTGCTGCGTGTGCGATGTCTGAGTGTTCTGTTCTGCTGCGTGTGCAATGTCTGAGTGTTCTGTTCTGCTGCGTGTGCGATGTCTGAGTGTTCTGTTCAGCCGCGTGTGCGATCTCTGGGTGTTCTGTTCAGCTGCGTGCGATCTCTGGGTGTTCTGTTCAGCTGCGTGCGATCTCTGGGTGTTCTGTTCAGCTGCGTGTGATGTCTGAGCGGTCTGTTCAGCTGCGTGTGCGATCTCTGAGTGTTCTGTTCAGCTGCGTGCGATCTCTGAGCGGTCTGTTCAGCTGCATGCGACGTCTGAGCGTTCTGTTCAGCTGCGTGCGACCTCTGAGCGTTCTGTTCAGGTGCGTTTGATCTGAGTGTTCTGTTCAGCTGCAAGCCCAATCTCTGAGTGTTCTTTTCAGCTGCACGCGCGATCTGAGTGTTCTGTTCTGCTGCGTGTGCGATGTCTGAGTGTTCTGTTCAGCTGGGTGCGCGATCTCTGAGTGTTCTTTTCTTACTGCGCGAGCCATCTCTGAGTGTTCTGTTCAGCTGCACGCGCGATCTTTGAGTGTTCTGTTCAGCTACGCGCGATCTCTGAGTGTTTTTTTCGAGCTGCGTGTGCGATCTCTGAGTGTTCTTTTCGTGCTGCTCGCGGCATCTGAGTGTTATTTTCGAGCTGCGCGCGCCATCTCTGAGTGTTCTGTTCAGCTGCGCGCGCCATCTCTGAGTTTTCTGTTCAGCTGCGCGCGCAATCTCTGAGTGTTCTGTTCAGCTGCGCACGCGATCTCTGAGTGTTCTGTCAGCAGGAGCTGTAGCCGAGATGTTACTGTGCTGTACCCTTTTTTCCCGTCACAGTAATACCGGATGTATGTCACAGCGGCTACTGTGCCGGTACACCCAGCAGCACAGCGGCTACTGCCTGTACACACAGCAGAACAGCGGCTACTGTGCCGGTACACCCACCAGAACAGCGGCTACTCTGCCGGTACACACAGCAGAACAGCGGCTACTGTGCCGGTACACCCACCAGAACAGCGGCTACTGTGCCGGTACACAAAGCCGAACAGCGGGTAATTAAATTAAATGTTGGATGTGTTTGTGTGTTAAAGTGTTGTGATTTTTATTGTACATGGCGTGACCAATTACCACGAACATCATCCATGGTCCAAATTATCCAATGTTCAACACTTTATATTCCTGTAGTCATGAAAAGTGCATTTTCTATAAAAAAAATCTACTAGGTAACATTTTTCTATTTTAATTGTTTTAATTACATTTTAGAATACACAGATAATATTATGACCACAATATTTCTGTCCATTCTCTCAACTTCACTGACCATACAGCAGCCCTTTGTTCTACAGTTACAGACTGCAGTCCATATGATGCTTTGGAAACTTTTTTGACCCCTTTCATCCTTCAATGGGCAGATCCCTACCAGGTGTTGTTGCAATAGTACAGAGCCTGTAGTAGCAACGTCACAGTGTTTTTGAAGGTGCAATTTAAGAAAAAATCCCTAATGTTGCTTTAATTTAATTACCATTAATGGTATTTTTCCTCCTTATCCATATCAATCCTCCACATATATAGTGATTTAAATGTTGCATGAGGCGGGTTGTGTATTTTCTTTTGAATGTTTCCCACACGGAGTTTACTGTGCACCACCTTTCCAAATCAGAGACGCCACTCGTGATCATGTAAGGTAAGTTAGGCCGTGTCCACATGTACTGTTAGGCAATGTTATTTTTACTTTTTGTTTCAGTAATTAGCTATACTGACTATGTTTATCGGGAAAACAGGCAAAAGTACAGAATTTGCGTCAGTGACAGAACTCAAAGAAAAAGCAAACGATTCACAATGTCCATACTGCACGAAGACGACGGCATGCTCAGATCGACATCTCTCTTCCAAACATTTGAAATTTGCCATATATTACACACATAATAATGAAGGTAAGCATTTGCTATTGTATACTTTGCTATGAGAGTTCAGAGATAATCACCACAAATGTAAATAAAAGGTTTTGTATCGTTGTGTAAATCTCATTAGCTATTGTGTTATTACATTAAGGTTACATTTAAGTTTGTGTTGTCCTTTATGGATGAACTAAACACTCCATACACGCATTTTTACGTGTCAGCAGCATGTCAACTTTCAGGTATATTCAGTATAACTATTTTATTATTAATTATTAAATATGAATTATCGCATTGATAAATATAAGACCATAGCTCTACTATTGTATCAATGAATCATTATTTAATGATAGAACAAGCATTATTTTCAGATTTTATAAAAATTCTAAACGAATGCTAGTTAATGCTAGTTCTTGTTTCATGTATTATACTTAATGATTAATTGTTACATTACCTAACCATTTAGTATGGCTTATTAAGTATTGTAAATTAATGTACCCTTATTGTAAATTGTTCATGAGATTTTTAGTAACACAAAAAATAATAAAATTTGTTATAAGTAATCTACAGAGTTCAACTGTCCACATTATATGGAGGGTTAAATTATATAGGATAACGCTGGGGTTCCAAAACAAACTTTGTAATGTTACACGGAAAATCAGTGCTACCTTGATGAATAACAGTGACGTACTCAAAACCAGAGGCAGTAGGGGGAAAATGTTCAAAACATATCACCTAAGAAGATTCATAGCACATATGTAAATTTATTTGATGTTCAGACATTCATCAAACATATGTGTTGAGTAAAAAAAGAACACTGTTCGCTTTATATGGATGGTTAAAGTGTATATCTGATGTTAACCTGAGAATTTACTGAACATGAAACAGGTATAATACAGTTATAGACATGATTCTGACACCATTCTGTACCTGGAGTTTAACTGGATTAGTTTTTGAATAAGGCAAGTGTTAGGATTAGAGCCAGGTGTGTGGTAGGGTCACAAATATGTTTTGGGTTCAGGTTAAGTTTAAGGTAAGGTAGGGGTTTGCTTTATAGAAGTACCATATTTATAAAATATTTCATATAACATATTTACAATAAATTTACTTAATATGTCAGGATATTTATTTCAGTGTATTCAATGTATTGCTTTTGTCAATCCTGCTACCTCACTGATATGTTTTAACGTGGTACTAATCTGTGAAGAGTTTATCATTCATAACAACCACTCAAAATCAGAGGTTATTGTACTGTTAGATATGCAAGTCAATGTTCATATTTGTAAAAGACTATGAGACCCTTTAGGTATCAAGCTTTGCACACTCACTAACACTGAATATTTTACACTCTCATAAACATTATGAAACCTCTTATACACTACCAAAACTGTTACACTGATATATGTATGTATACACTGAGTCAGTTTGATATTGGGCGTAAGAGGATTCATAGTGTGAGTAAGTGTTTTGGTGTATAATATGTTCGATAATGTTTGTGATTGTATATAATACTCAGTGTGAGACAGTGTGTTAGTGAGTGTAAGAGGATAGGATAATGTATGTGAGACTGAAATTTGAATATTGGCCTAAAGGGCCTCTCATATTATATTCTGACATATGACTTCCTTTCAGAGAAATTTACAATACCATGCTTGTGTGCAGAGGTGAAGGATTCCATAAGAAGCCATTGGCATTGCCCCTGGTGTGGGAAAATTATTCTTAAACATGTAAATTTTCAAGTTCATTTAAATTCTTATGATAAGATTTCCTTATAAAACACATTTTTCATTGCTGACCTAAAAATGATTTAATAATTAATTATTACATTACGTACCACCAACTAAACCTTTCATACAAATTGCAGCCTGTTCAACTAAAAAGGCAGAAGAAGCAGGTAAGTTTTCTTTTCTACATGTTAAAACATATGTTTAAGTACTGCGCTTGCAAATCAAGAAAAATGTTGGTCTTAAATACTAATGTTGGCAGAAGAAATGTAAGATAGCAAGTCATACACTAAATGTTAAAGCTACTACAGTTTAAGAAATCAGTTTAACACTGATTCCTTGTAATAAATGGCCACATGTTAAGTTTTATAGAGGCTTTACCTTATGTCAGAATGTATAATATGTAATCTATGATGTATAAACTTCCAAAATTATTTTTGAAGAATGTCGGCTTTATTATTTAAGGGTTTTGTAGAGAACAAAAAGTTTTGAATGCAGTATTTGAAATTACTTTGTAAGTTCAACATTAGTTCACAATTATAAATTCATTTTATAGGCCTTGTTGATTCTGTGTTTTCATAGTAAGAAGTAATCCTGTTTCATTAAAACACTTGAGCAGTTAGCTCTGATTTAGATCTAAAAGATTACCACAGATGTCATCATCATAATCATCATCATATTCTTCTTTGCTGCTTAATCCATTTCAGGGTGTCTATGAGCACAGATGTGATTGGGTTTAATATTTTTGAATGTTTTAGGAAATAAAATATTAACTTTTGTGAGAAAAACTCAAGATTGCCAAAACAAATTTGTAAGAAGAAAATCTGCACATAGCACATATGTAATTTTTTGATGTTCAGACATTCATCAAACATAAATATTTGTTGAGTAAAATCCCTATACATTACTTTTAGTTATGAAGCAGTTTGGAATCATTTTATCTAATATTTTTGATAAATTGATAATACAGTCCTGAAACATATGAACACTACATAAATGTTGCTAAAATAACTAAAATAATAATAATAATAATAATAACAACAATAATAATGTTATGGAAAGATTACATTTAATAGATTAAATATTTTACATCCTTGATAAAACAAGCCTTTTGTGAAAATGTGTTAATATGAAATGATTATAAACAAATTACTCTTACTGTGAGTACATTTACTCAGCTTTTTAATCTGTTTAGTCATTCTAAAAACGAATGTTTTTTTTTTTTTAAATTCATTAATTATATTACTTTTTGCTTTAAGTTGTTCATGGGAAACTGACATAACCAGACAAGTCCTAAGTCAGCTGGTGTGGAATGATCCTGAAGTCTTTGAGCTTCGTTGACAAAAAAAAACATATCATTTTAAGTGTGACATTATGCGTAAAAAGTCACTTACAAAAAGTTTCAGACAATTAGTCCCAAGAAAGTTTTGAAACCTGCTGTGAACATAACACCCTTCAAGTATATGGGATTATTCCACCAATGCCTTTTAAGCATATGACTATGACTTTTTTAAACACGGCAGTGGCAGAACAACTTAACCGAGAACTGGCCTCAAGTCTGTATTTTCTTTGTAATATGAAAGACAGGCATTTTATGTTTTCCTTAAGACTGATATTTCACCTGCATAACCAGAAATTCAAAGAAGACATGATGAGAATTTCATTGGACCAATTGGAAGTAGATAGCGGAAGTGGAAGACTTGGTATTTCTGAAAAAGGTTTGTACATTTTATTTGCTTTTTCATAATTTGAATCAGTAAAAGTTAAAGAAATAGTTTTAATTATAATTGGCAGCAAGTGCAGTCTAGAAAGAGGGGGTAAATGAAGGCATGGAAATGATAGAGTTGCCCCAAGAAGAAGAGAACAAAAAGAGCTGCCAGCACTTTTCAGTTGGTCTTTTTCAAATAGACCAATAAAAGAGGTAAGTTAATTTTTTTGTTATATTAATAAAGTACGTTGTACAATACGTGCTTTTAGAAATGTTGTAATGTCTATAATGTTTAGGAAAAATTAGCAGTCCTTTTTGCTGAACAAAGGAGGAGCATCTAACCTTAATAAGGATTGGAAACTGCACCGTCAACCTTCATGATCTAAAGTGTTTGTGCCCCCCTGAAATAATGAATACCAAGAAGCAGTAATTAGGAAAAATCAGAATGCCTTGGCTGACGGATAACGTGAGTATTAATATCACAAGTGCTCTCTATACTTAACAGAAATCAACTCAAAAAATATTAATTGAGCTTGCTTTTCTCACAGGTAGTAGACACCAGACTTTCTCAGCTGGTTGAAGGAGCACAGAATATACATTTTTCTAACTTATATATTATTGTTGTGATTATGAATTTCTGCAGAATAAACAATTGAGGACCAGGACAAGGAATTGTTATGGTATATATTTTTTTCATTCCACCTTACAAATAAAGCATAAACTTTTGTTTCTGGATCTTGTTTGTTGGATATTATTTGGTACTGCTTTTTAACTACTTAGTATCACTGAGTAGGCTACACAGTGGAAATATGGGTAGCCTCATTGTTCTTAAGCTTTAATATTAACTAAAGATTTATAAATCCCTGCTGTCAACAAACATTAAATGTACTCATTTAAATGTGAAGTTTGTTTATTCTAATGTTTACTCAAAAGGATTGTCTTCAGAAATTATTTCAGAAGCTTGGTTTTGGACAAATTCATATGCTGCATCCACAACTAAGAGTTTTACTTTTATTATAATGGTCTTTATTCCCAGTAAGGCATTTCAGAACGTTTGGGACTTGAGCTCTTGGAATCAGTCAGATTCAGATAACTGTGGGGTATTTGTTTGCGCGGTAGGCACCTATCACGGATTGTTACATCATATGTACTATGTGAATATGCCACTCCAAATGTTTCCTTATGTTAAAATAGATGGCTGAATTGGAAGTGAGGAATATCAAAGCTGCAAATGAAACTGTTTCAGAAACAACTGCTTCACCTGCATGAATATTATGCAGCTTCATTAGCAGCAGAAGCTATTCTGCCTGTAAGTTGATGATTAGTTTATTTATATAACCAGCATCTTCAATTAAAATTCCATGCTCTGCCACCCAGTAATAATTTTTTAATCATTTTTTTATTACAGACACTTGCAACAGGTGACACAGTTTGCTTGGCTGGCAAAATGTATGCATGCACGTACCAGAGTATGTCTGGACAGAAAGGAGAGAGGTACATTCTACATACTCCTTAACACTTTATTTTAATTCAGATGTTTAGGTCAAATTTGTGTTTTGACTAATTTAATTTAATTGTGAACTTATTTAGATCCCTGTATCCAGATGTTTCTAAATTTACCTGGGTACAGTGTGACGTATGTGAAAACTGGCTTCATACAGACTGTGCAGGTGTACAGCAAGAAAACCTTCAGGATACAAGTTTTAAATGTGGATGTGACATACCTTCGCCTTACCCATATACAAAGTATGTGACCAATCTATGTTGTATTTTACAAATGACAAATTCTACAAACCAATTATACTGGCCAAAGCAGCCATTTAGTGAATTTACATATGTTTACTTCCAGTCTCCTCTCAGTCCTGAAAGAGAAGGGTTTGAGAGTCTTGATCAGTGATGAAGAAATCCAGGTAATTCTTCTTTGTTTTCTAATAAATATAATTTATTTTTCTTTTTTTTTTTATTTACTGCTGTGCCTTTGATGTACAGTTCTGTTGAGTTATGCTTGAGGAATATCTGAGTGCATAAAGAATTGCTCTGAGTGCAGGAGCAAAAATAAAATCATACCCAGTGTTCCTTTAATTCAGTTATTCCAAAATATGTTTTAAAAAGAAATATATTATGATAAGGTGCACTATATATGTGGATGTCCACTTTTAATTAGCAAATTCACCAAATATTAACATTCACAGGTGTTCAGTTGTGTGCAGACAGCTTGTAAAATCTCCATAGAAGAGTGGATAGGATAGATTCAAGAAATAAATGCATATCAGAATTGTTCTTTTGCTAATCATACAATTATATTTTCAATAGGAGTTACATAGACAACTATTCAGTGGCAAAAAGAAGTCAGGGCAAATGTTCCTGTGGAGCCATCCCAACAAATGTATGAAGCTTCGGACCATACTTAGACCTAGACTATCTAAATTTAGTACAGAACGGGTGAGACATATTAGGTTTTCTTACTTTTGCTCTTCTCCATATTTCCAAAATAAATCTTGTACAATTTAAAGTACTGTTTGTACATATTTATGTGTATATTTTTTCCAGATTGATGAGATGTATAAAATAATCCACACTGCTTTAGGCATGGACAAGAAGGACCTTGGAAGTGTTGACATTATTCTAGATGTTATGCTGCCAGAGGTAGGGAATTCAATAATGCTATAGTATGAATCATTACAATAGAATTGGTACCTTAACAACAATTGGATAAAATACTGCTAAATGTTATTATTAACGACTATTAATTTTATATTTACTACCACTGCAGGTGACTCTTAAAATATTGAACAAGCATGAAGGCTTCTATCGATACCAAAGAGAGGTGTCTCTTGCTACTCCAGGTGTCATTATTTGAATAAGAATGACAAAGGCTGCTTGATACATAAGCTTTATTGTAAAAGGTTATTCAAGTTTTATTTGTTACTTTTTGTTATATGTATATTGAGAGAAAATCCCAGTTTCGTGAGTTCTCATATCTAAGCTTTGGGATGAGATAGGCTGAAAATAATCACACCCCTGTGTAAGTCAGGGAATCCTTAATCAACAACGTTAGTTTGGAGGAGATCTGAGTTGGTCAAAAATTTTGTCTAAAAAACACAAAGGGTATTAGTATTTTTTTTAGTTAAAATCATGACCTCTTCAGATCTTTTTCAAACCCACACAGTGTGTCAGGGAGGTTCTGGCGAAGACAGTGGTGTGGTTATTTTCGCTCTACCACATCCCAAAGCTGAGATATGGGGATCTCTTCTAGTCCATAAAATGTATAACTGCATATATCAAGATGGCATTCCTATTTCCAGTGAAGCTAGGTAAACACATGAGTAGAGGGGTGCAATCAGAAAAGCCTCCTCAATCCAATATGTCCTACATTGAATTTGTATTTGGTCAGGGGGTCTCAGTTCTAATAAATTAAAGAAGATATAAAATGTGAGACTTAGGGATGTCAGAAGAAGCCTCATCATTGCAATATATTCAACACCAATTAACCTATTGAGAGAAAATCGAAGTTACATCAGTTCTCATATCTCAGCTTTGGGATGAGATAGGCTGAAAATAATCACACCCCTGTGTAAGTTAGGGCCTCCTTAATCAACAACTTGAGTTTGGAGGAAATCTGACTCTGTGAAAAATTTAGTCTAAATAAACACAAAGGAGTTTTTTTTAGACAAAATTTTTGACCGTCTCAGATTTTTTCCAAACTCATGATGTTGATTGAGCAGGTCCTGACTTACACAGGGGTGTGATTATTTTCAGCCTATCTCATCCCAAAGCTGAGATATGAGGACTAACGTAACTAGGATTTTCGCTCAGTATGTTTATTGGTGTTGAATATATTAGAATTAAATTTATGAGCTTGTTATACGTCCAATAAAGCAAAATACAGATGCAATGTAGGATATATTGGACTGACTAGGCTTTTCTGATCGCACCCTTCTACTCATGTGTTTACCTAGCTTCAATGGAAGTAGGAATCCCATCATGAAATTAATTTGCAGTTATACATTTTATGCAGCACAACATGTCCCTATATCTCAGCTTTGTGATGTGGTAGGGCAAAAATTACCACACCACTGTCTTCGTCAGGACCTACCTGACACACGGTGTGGGTTTGAAGAAGATCTGAGAAGGTCACATATTTTACCCAAAAGAGCACTAAAGGGTACCCCTTTGTGTTTTTTTAGACAAAATTTTTGACCGTCTCAGATTTCTTCCAAATGTTGATTGAGCAGGTCCTGACTTACACAGGGGTGTGATTATTTTCAGCCTATCTCATCCCAAAGCTGAGATATGAGGACTAACGTAACTGGGATTTTCTCTCAATAGGTTTGTTGGTGTTGAATATATTGGAATTAAATTTATGAGTTTGTTATACGTCCAATAAAGCAAAATACAGATGCAATGTAGGTTATATTGGACTGACTAGGCTTTTCTGATCGCACCCTTCTAGTCATGTGTTTACCTAGCTTCACTGGAAGTAGGAATCCCATCATGAAATTTACAGTTTTACATTTTATGCAGCAAAACATGTCCCTATATCTCAGCTTTGGGATGTGGTAGGGCAACAATTACCACACCACTGTCTTCGTCAGGACCTCCCTGACACACGGTGTGGGTTTGAAGAAGATCTGAGGAGGTCACATTTTTCACCCAAAAAAACACTACCCCTTTGTGTTTTTTTAGACAAAATTTTTGACCGTCTCAGATTTCTTCCAAACTCACAATGTTGATTGAGCAGGCCCTGACTTACACAGGGGTGTGATTATTTTCAACCTATCTCATCCCAAAGCTGAGATATGAGGACTAACGTAACTGGGATTTTCTCTCAATAGGTTTATTGGTGTTGAATATTTTGGAATTAAATTTATGAACTTGTTATACGTCCAATAAAGCAAAATACAGATGCAATGTAGGTTATATTGGACTGACTAGGCTTTTCTGATCGCACCCTTCTACTCATGTGTTTACCTAGCTTCACTGGAAGTAAGAATCCCATCATGAAATTTAAAGTTATACATTTTATGCAGCACAACATGTCCCTAAATCTCAGCTTTGGGATGTGGTAGGGCAAAAATCACCACACCACTGTCTTCGTCAGGACCTCCCTGACACACGGTGTGGGTTTGAAGAAGATCTGAGGAGGTCACATTTTTCACCTAAAAAAAAAAACTAAGGGGTACCCCATTGTGGTTTTTTAGACTAAATTTTTGACCGTCTCAGACTTCTTCCAAACTCACGATGTTGATTGAGCAGGTCCTGACTTACACAGGGGTGTGATTATTTTTAGCCTATCTCATCCCAAAGCTGAGATATGAGGACTAACGTAACTGGGATTTTCTCTCAATAGGTTTGTTGGTGTTGAATATTTTGGAATTAAATTGATGAGCTTGTTATACGTCCAATAAAGCAAAATACAGATGCAGTGTAGGTTATATTAGACTGACTAGGCTTTTCTGATCACACCCTTCTACTCATGTGTTTACCTAGCTTCACTGAAAGTAAGAATCCCATCATGAAATTTATAGTTATACATTTTATGCAGCACAACATGATCCTATATCTCAGCTTTGGGATGTGGTAGGGCAACAATTACCACACCACTGTCTTCGTCAGGACCTCCCTGACACACGGTGTGGGTTTGAAGAAGATCTTAAGAGGTCACATTTTTCACCCAAAAAAAAACCACTAAGGGGTACCCCTTTGTGTTTTTTTAGACTAAATTTTTGACCGTCTCAGATTTCTTCCAAACTCACAATGTTGATTGAGCAGGTCCTGACTTACACAGGGGTGTGATTATTTTTTAGCCTATCTCATCCCAAAGCTGAGATATGAGGACTAACGTAACTGGGATTTTCTCTCAATAGGTTTATTGGTGTTGAATATATTGGAATTAAATTTATAAGCTTGTTATACGTCCAATAAAGCAAAATACAGATGCAATGTAGGATATATTGGACTGACTAGGCTTTTCTGATCGCACCCTTCTACTCATGTGTTTACCTAGCTTCACTGGAAGTAAGAATCCCATCATGAAATTTACAGTTATACATTTTATGCAGCACAACATGTGCCTATATCTCAGCTTTGGGATGTGGTAGGGCAACAATTACCACACCACTGTCTTCGTCAGGACCTCCTAGACACACGGTGTGGGTTTGAAGAAGATCTGAGGAGGTCACATTTTTCACCCAAAAAAACACTAAGGGGTACCCCATTGTGGTTTTTTAGACTAAATTTTTGACCGTCTCAGACTTCTTCCAAACTCACGATGTTGATTGAGTAGGTCCTGACTAACACAGGGGTGTGATTATTTTCAGCCTATCTCATCCCAAAGCTGAGATATGAGGACTAACGTAACTGGGATTTTCTCTCAAAAGGTTTATTGGTGTTGAATATATTGGAATTAAATTTATGAGCTTGTTATACGTCCAATAAAGCAAAATACAGATGCAATGTAGGATATATTGGACAGACTAGGCTTTTCTGATCGCACCCTTCTACTCGTATGTTTACCTAGCTTCACTGCGAGTAGGAATCCCATCATGAAATTTACAGTTATACATTTTATGCAGCACAACATGTGCCTATATCTCAGCTTTGGGATGTGGTAGAGCAACAATTACCACACCACTGTCATCGTCAGGACCTCCCTGACACACGGTGTGGGTTTGAAGAAGATTTGAGGAGGTCACATTTTTCACCTAAAAAAAAAAAACACTAAGGGGTACCCCTTTGTGTTTTTTTTAGACTAACTTTTTAACCGTCTCAGATTTCTTCCAAACTCACAATGTTGATTGAGCAGGTCCTGACTTACACAGGGGTGTGATTATTTTTTAGCCTATCTCATCCCAAAGCTGACATATGAGGACTAACGTAACTGGGATTTTCTCTCAATAGGTTTATTGGTGTTGAATATATTGGAATTAAATTTATAAGCTTGTTATACGTCCAATAAAGCAAATTACAGATGCAATGTAGGATATATTGGACGGACTAGGCTTTTCTGATCGCACCCTTCTACTCATGTGTTTACCTAGCTTCACTGGAAGTAAGAAACCCATCATGAAATTTACAGTTATACATTTTATGCAGCACAACATGTCCCTATATCTCAGCTTTGGGATGTGGTAGAGCAACAATTACCACACCACTGTAATCGTCAGGACCTCCCTGACACACGGTGTGGGTTTGAAGAAGATTTGAGGAGGTCACATTTTTCACCTAAAAAAAAAAAACACTAAGGGGTACCCCTTTGTGTTTTTTTTAGACTAACTTTTTAACCGTCTCAGATTTCTTCCAAACTCACAATGTTGATTGAGCAGGTCCTGACTTACACAGGGGTGTGATTATTTTTTAGCCTATCTCATCCCAAAGCTGACATATGAGGACTAACGTAACTGGGATTTTCTCTCAATAGGTTTATTGGTGTTGAATATATTGGAATTAAATTTATAAGCTTGTTATACGTCCAATAAAGCAAATTACAGATGCAATGTAGGATATATTGGACGGACTAGGCTTTTCTGATCGCACCCTTCTACTCATGTGTTTACCTAGCTTCACTGGAAGTAAGAATCCCATCATGAAATTTACAGTTATACATTTTATGCAGCACAACATGTCCCTATATCTCAACTTTGGGATGTGGTAGAGCAACAATTACCACACCACTGTAATCGTCAGGACCTCCCTGACACACGGTGTGGGTTTGAAGAAGATCTGAGAAGGTCACATTTTTCACCTAAAAAAAAACACTAAGGGGTACCCCTTTGTGTTTTTTTAGACTAAATTTTTGACCATCTCAGATTTCTTCCAAACTCACGATGTTGATTGAGCAGGTCCTGACTTACACAGGGGTGTGATTATTTTCAGCCTATCTCATCCCAAAGCTGAGATATGAGGACTTACGTAACTGGGATTTTCTCTCAATAGGTTTATTGGTGTTGAATATATTGGAATTAAATTAATAAGCTTGTTATACGTCCAATAAAGCAAAATACAGATGCAATGTAGGATATATTGGACTGACTAGGCTTTTCTGATCGCACCCTTCTACTCATGCGTTTATCTAGCTTCACTGGAAGTAAGAATCCCATCATGAAATTTACAGTTATACATTTTATGCAGCACAACATGTCCCTATATCTCAGCTTTGGGATGTGGTAGGGCAACAATTACCACACCACTGTCTTCGTCAGGACCTCCCTGACACACGGTGTGGGTTTGAAGAAGATCTGAGGAGGTCACATTTTTCACCCAAAAAAACACTAAGGGGTACCCCTTTGTGTTTTTTTAGACTAAATCTTTGACCGTCTCAGATTTCTTCCAAACTCACGATGCTGATTAAGCAGGTCCTGACTCACACAGGGGTGTGATTATTTTCAGCCTATCTCATCCCAAAGCTGAGATATGAGGACTAACGTAACTGGGATTTTCTCTCAATAGGTTTATTGGTGTTGAATATATTGGAATTAAATTTATGAGCTTGTTATACATCCAATAAAGCAAAATACAGATGCAATGTAGGTTATATTGGACTGACTAGGCTTTTCTGATCGCACCCTTCTACTCATGTATTTACCTAGCTTCACTGGAAGTAGGAATCCCATCATGAAATTTACAGTTATACATTTTATGCAGCACAAAATGTCCCTATATCTCAGCTTTGGGATGTGGTAGGGCAACAATTACCACACCACTGTCTTCGTCAGGACCTCCCAGACACACGGTGTGGGTTTGAAGAAGATCTGAGGAGGTCACATTTTTCACCCAAAAAAACACTAAGGGGTACCCCATTGTGGTTTTTTAGACTAAATTTTTGACCGTCTCAGACTTCTTCCAAACTCACGATGTTTATTGAGCAGGTCCTGACTTACACAGGGGTGTGATTATTTTCAGCCTGTCTCATCCCAAAGCTGAGATATGAGGACTTACGTAACTGGGGTTTTCTCTCAATAGGTTTATTGGTGTTGAATATATTGGAATTAAATTCATGAACTTGTTATACGTCCAATAAAGCAAAATACAGATGCAATGTAGGATATATTGGACTGACTAGGCTTTTCTGATCGCACCCTTCTACTCATGTGTTTACCTAGCTTCACTGGAAGTAAAAATCCCATCATGAAATTTACAGTTATACATTTTATGCAGCACAACATGTCCCTATATCTCAGCTTTGGGATGTGGTAGGGCAACAATTACCACACCACTGTCTTCGTCAGGACCTCCCTGACACACGGTGTGGGTTTGAAGAAGATCTGAGGAGGTCACATTTTTCACCGTCTCAGATTTCTTCCAAACTCACGATGTTGATTAAGCAGGTCCTGACTTACACAGGGGTGTGATTGTTTTCAGCCTATCTCATCCCAAAGCTGAGATATGAGGACTTACGTAACTAGGATTTTCTCTCAATAGGTTTATTGGTGTTGAATATATTGGAATTAAATTCATGAACTTGTTATACGTCCAATAAAGCAAAATACAGATGCAATGTAGGATATATTGGACTGACTAGGCTTTTCTGATCACACCCTTTTACTCATGTGTTTACCTAGCTTCACTGGAAGTAGGAATCCCATCATGAAATTTACAGTTATACATTTTATGCAGCACAACATGTCCCTATATCTCAGGTTTGGGATGTGGTAGGGCAACAATTACCACACCACTGTCTTCGTCAGGACCTCCCTGACACACGGTGTGGGTTTGAAGAAGATTTGAGGAGGTCACATTTTTCACCCAAAAAAACACTAAGGGGTACCCCTTTGTGTTTTTTTAGACTAAATCTTTGACCGTCTCAGATTTCTTCCAAACTCACGATGCTGATTAAGCAGGTCCTGACTCACAAAGGGGTGTGATTATTTTCAGCCTATCTCATCCCAAAGCTGAGATATGAGGACTAACGTAACTGGGATTTTCTCTCAATAGGTTTATTGATGTTGAATATATTGAAATTAAATGTATTAGCTTGTTATACGTCCAATAAAGCAAAATACAGATGCAATGTAGGTTATATTGGACTGACTAGGCTTTTCTGATCACACCCTTCTACTCATGTGTTTACCTAGCTTCACTGGAAGTAGGAATCCCATCATGAAATTTACAGTTATACATTTTATGCAGCACAACATGTCCCTATATCTCAGCTTTGGGATGTGGTAGGGCAACAATTACCACACCACTGTCTTCGTCAGGACCTCCCTGACACACGGTGTGGGTTTGAAGAAGATTTGAGGAGGTCACATATTTCACCCAAAAAACACTAAGGGGTAACCCTTTGTGGTTTTTTAGACTAAATTTTTGACCATCTCAGATTTCTTCCAAACTCACGATGTTGATTGAGCAGGTCCTGACTTACACAGGGGTGTGATTATTTTCAGCCTATCTCATCCCAAAGCTGAGATATGAGGACTAACGTAACTGGGATTTTCTCTCAATAGGTTTATTGGTGTTGAATATATTGGAATTAAATTGATGAGCTTGTTATACGTCCAATAAAGCAAAATACAGATGCAATATATTGGACTGACTAGGCTTTTCTGATCGCACCCTTCTACTCGTATGTTTACCTAGCTTCACTGCGAGTAGGAATCCCATCATGAAATTTAGTTATACATTTTATGCAGCACAACATGTCCCTATATCTCAGCTTTGGGATGTGGTAGGGCAACAATTACCACACCACTGTCTTCGTCAGGACCTCCCTGACACACGGTGTGGGTTTGAAGAAGATCTGAGGAGGTCACATTTTTCACCCAAAAAAACACTACCCCTTTGTGTTTTTTTAGACTAAATTTTTGACCGTCTCAGATTTCTTCCAAACTCACAATGTTGATTGAGCAGGCCTAGACTTACACAGGGGTGTGATTATTTCCAGCCTATCTCATCCCAAAGCTGAGATATGAGGACTAACGTAACTGGGATTTTCTCTCAATAGGTTTATTGGTGTTGAATATATTGGAATTAAATTCATGAACTTGTTATACGTCCAATAAAGCAAAATACAGATGCAATGTAGGATATATTGGACTGACTAGGCTTTTCTGATCACACCCTTCTACTCATGTGTTTACCTAGCTTCACTGGAAGTAGGAATCCCATCATGAAATTTACAGTTATACATTTTATGCAGCACAACATGTCCCTATATCTCAGCTTTGGGATGTGGTAGGGCAAAAAATACCACACCACTCTCGTCGTCAGGACCTCCCTGATACACGGTGTGAGTTTGAAGAAGATCTGAGGAGGTCACATTTTTCACCCAAAAAACCACTAAGGGGTACCCCTTTGTGTTTTTTTAGACTAAATTTTTGACCGTCTCAGATTTCTTCCAAACTCACGATGTTGATTAAGCAGGTCCTGACTTACACAGGGGTGTGATTATTTTCAGCCTATCTCATCCCAAAGCTGAGATATGAGGACTTACATAACTGGGATTTTCTCTCAATAGGTTTATTGGTGTTGAATATATTGGAATTAAATTTATGAACTTGTTATACATCCAATAAAGCAAAATGCAGATGCAGTATAGAGTATATTGGACTGACTAGGCTTTTCTTATCTCACCCTTCTACTCATGGGTTTACCTAGCTTCACTGGAAGTAGGAATCCCATCATGAAATTTACAGTTATACATTTTATGCAGCACAACATGTCCCTATATCTCAGGTTTGGGATGTGGTAGGGCAAAAATTACCACACCACTGTCTTCGTCAGGACCTCCCTGACACACGGTGTGGGTTTGAAGAAGATTTGAGGAGGTCACATATTTCACCCAAAAAACACTAAGGGGTAACCCTTTGTGGTTTTTTAGACTAAATTTTTGACCGTCTCAGATTTCTTCCAAACTCACGATGTTTATTGAGTAAGTTCTGACTTACACAGGGGTGTGATTATTTTCAGCCTATCTCATCCCAAAGCTGAGATATGAGGACTTACGTAACTGGGATTTTCTCTCAATAGGTTTATTGGTGTTGAATATATTGGAATTAAATTAATAAGCTTGTTATACGTCCAATAAAGCAAAATACAGATGCAATGTAGGATATATTGGACTGACTAGGCTTTTCTGATCGCACCCTTCTACTCATGCGTTTATCTAGCTTCACTGGAAGTAAGAATCCCATCATGAAATTTACAGTTATACATTTTATGCAGCACAACATGTCCCTATATCTCAGCTTTGGGATGTGGTAGGGCAACAATTACCACACCACTGTCTTCGTCAGGACCTCCCTGACACACGGTGTGGGTTTGAAGAAGATCTGAGGAGGTCACATTTTTCACCCAAAAAAACACTAAGGGGTACCCCTTTGTGTTTTTTTAGACTAAATCTTTGACCGTCTCAGATTTCTTCCAAACTCACGATGCTGATTAAGCAGGTCCTGACTCACACAGGGGTGTGATTATTTTCAGCCTATCTCATCCCAAAGCTGAGATATGAGGACTAACGTAACTGGGATTTTCTCTCAATAGGTTTATTGGTGTTGAATATCCATCCATCCATTATCTGTACCGCTTATCCAATTTAGGGTCGCGGGGGGTCCAGAGCCTACCTGGAATCATTGGGCGCAAGGCGGGAATACACCCTGGAGGGGACGCCAGTCCTTCACAGGGCAACACAGACACACACACACACATTCACTCACACACTCATACCTACGGACACTTTCGAGTCGCCAATCCACCTGCAACGTGTGTTTTTGGACTGTGGGAGGAAACCGGAGCTGGTGTTGAATATATTGGAATTAAATTTATGAGCTTGTTATACATCCAATAAAGCAAAATACAGATGCAATGTAGGATATATTGGACTGACTAGGCTTTTCTGATCGCACCCTTCTACTCATGCGTTTATCTAGCTTCACTGGAAGTAAGAATCCCATCATGAAATTTACAGTTATACATTTTATGCAGCACAACATGTCCCTATATCTCAGCTTTGGGATGTGGTAGGGCAACAATTACCACACCACTGTCTTCGTCAGGACCTCCCTGACACACGGTGTGGGTTTGAAGAAGATCTGAGGAGGTCACATTTTTCACCCAAAAAAACACTAAGGGGTACCCCTTTGTGTTTTTTTAGACTAAATCTTTGACCGTCTCAGATTTCTTCCAAACTCACGATGCTGATTAAGCAGGTCCTGACTCACACAGGGGTGTGATTATTTTCAGCCTATCTCATCCCAAAGCTGAGATATGAGGACTAACGTAACTGGGATTTTCTCTCAATAGGTTTATTGGTGTTGAATATATTGGAATTAAATTTATGAGCTTGTTATACATCCAATAAAGCAAAATACAGATGCAATGTAGGTTATATTGGACTGACTAGGCTTTTCTGATCGCACCCTTCTACTCATGTATTTACCTAGCTTCACTGGAAGTAGGAATCCCATCATGAAATTTACAGTTATACATTTTATGCAGCACAAAATGTCCCTATATCTCAGCTTTGGGATGTGGTAGGGCAACAATTACCACACCACTGTCTTCGTCAGGACCTCCCAGACACACGGTGTGGGTTTGAAGAAGATCTGAGGAGGTCACATTTTTCACCCAAAAAAACACTAAGGGGTACCCCATTGTGGTTTTTTAGACTAAATTTTTGACCGTCTCAGACTTCTTCCAAACTCACGATGTTTATTGAGCAGGTCCTGACTTACACAGGGGTGTGATTATTTTCAGCCTGTCTCATCCCAAAGCTGAGATATGAGGACTTACGTAACTGGGGTTTTCTCTCAATAGGTTTATTGGTGTTGAATATATTGGAATTAAATTCATGAACTTGTTATACGTCCAATAAAGCAAAATACAGATGCAATGTAGGATATATTGGACTGACTAGGCTTTTCTGATCGCACCCTTCTACTCATGTGTTTACCTAGCTTCACTGGAAGTAAAAATCCCATCATGAAATTTACAGTTATACATTTTATGCAGCACAACATGTCCCTATATCTCAGCTTTGGGATGTGGTAGGGCAACAATTACCACACCACTGTCTTCGTCAGGACCTCCCTGACACACGGTGTGGGTTTGAAGAAGATCTGAGGAGGTCACATTTTTCACCGTCTCAGATTTCTTCCAAACTCACGATGTTGATTAAGCAGGTCCTGACTTACACAGGGGTGTGATTGTTTTTCCCCAGCCCCCCCCTCCTCCCTCCTCCCCCACCCCCCCCCAGCCTGCCCCAACGATATGAGGACTTACGTAACTAGGATTTTCTCTCAATAGGTTTATTGGTGTTGAATATATTGGAATTAAATTCATGAACTTGTTATACGTCCAATAAAGCAAAATACAGATGCAATGTAGGATATATTGGACTGACTAGGCTTTTCTGATCACACCCTTTTACTCATGTGTTTACCTAGCTTCACTGGAAGTAGGAATCCCATCATGAAATTTACAGTTATACATTTTATGCAGCACAACATGTCCCTATATCTCAGGTTTGGGATGTGGTAGGGCAACAATTACCACACCACTGTCTTCGTCAGGACCTCCCTGACACACGGTGTGGGTTTGAAGAAGATTTGAGGAGGTCACATTTTTCACCCAAAAAAACACTAAGGGGTACCCCTTTGTGTTTTTTTAGACTAAATCTTTGACCGTCTCAGATTTCTTCCAAACTCACGATGCTGATTAAGCAGGTCCTGACTCACAAAGGGGTGTGATTATTTTCAGCCTATCTCATCCCAAAGCTGAGATATGAGGACTAACGTAACTGGGATTTTCTCTCAATAGGTTTATTGATGTTGAATATATTGAAATTAAATGTATTAGCTTGTTATACGTCCAATAAAGCAAAATACAGATGCAATGTAGGTTATATTGGACTGACTAGGCTTTTCTGATCACACCCTTCTACTCATGTGTTTACCTAGCTTCACTGGAAGTAGGAATCCCATCATGAAATTTACAGTTATACATTTTATGCAGCACAACATGTCCCTATATCTCAGCTTTGGGATGTGGTAGGGCAACAATTACCACACCACTGTCTTCGTCAGGACCTCCCTGACACACGGTGTGGGTTTGAAGAAGATTTGAGGAGGTCACATATTTCACCCAAAAAACACTAAGGGGTAACCCTTTGTGGTTTTTTAGACTAAATTTTTGACCATCTCAGATTTCTTCCAAACTCACGATGTTGATTGAGCAGGTCCTGACTTACACAGGGGTGTGATTATTTTCAGCCTATCTCATCCCAAAGCTGAGATATGAGGACTAACGTAACTGGGATTTTCTCTCAATAGGTTTATTGGTGTTGAATATATTGGAATTAAATTGATGAGCTTGTTATACGTCCAATAAAGCAAAATACAGATGCAATATATTGGACTGACTAGGCTTTTCTGATCGCACCCTTCTACTCGTATGTTTACCTAGCTTCACTGCGAGTAGGAATCCCATCATGAAATTTAGTTATACATTTTATGCAGCACAACATGTCCCTATATCTCAGCTTTGGGATGTGGTAGGGCAAAAATTACCACACCACTCTCGTCGTCAGGACCTCCCTGACACACGGTGTGAGTTTGAAGAATATCTGAGGAGGATACTTCTTTTCACGCAAAAAACCAATAAGGAGTACCCGTTTGTGTTTTTTTAGATTAAATTTTTGACCGTCTCAGATTTCTTCCAAACTCACGATGTTGATTAAGCAGGTCCTGACTTACACAGGGGTGTGATTATTTTCAGCCTATCTCATCCCAAAGCTGAGATATGAGGACTTACGTAACTGGGATTTTCTCTCAATAGGTTTATTGGTGTTGAATATATTGGAATTAAATTTATGAACTTGTTATACGTCCAATAAAGCAAAATACAGATGCAGTGTAGAGTATATTGGACTGACTAGGCTTTTCTTATCTCACCCTTCTACTCATGGGTTTACCTAGCTTCACTGGAAGTAGGAATCCCATCATGAAATTTACAGTTATACATTTTATGCAGCACAACATGTCCCTATATCTCAGCTTTGGGATGTGGTAGGGCAACAATTACAACACCACTGTCATCATCAGGACCTCCCTGACACACGGTGTGGGTTTGAAGAAGATCTGAGGAGGTCACATTTTTCACCTAAAAAAACACTACCCCTTTGTGTTTTTTTAGACAAAATTTTTGACCGTCTCAGATTTCTTCCAAACTCACAATGTTGATTGAGCAGGCCTTGACTTACACAGGGGTGTGATTATTTCCAGCCTATCTCATCCCAAAGCTGAGATATGAGGACTAACGTAACTGGGATTTTCTCTCAATAGGTTTATTGGTGTTGAATATATTGGAATTAAATTTATGAGCTTGTTATACGTCCAATAAAGCAAAATACAGATGCAGTATAGAGTATATTGGACTGACTAGGCTTTTCTTATCTCACCCTTCTACTCATGGGTTTACCTAGCTTCACTGGAAGTAGGAGTCCCATCATGAAATTTACAGTTATACAGTTTATGCAGCACAACATGTCCCTATATCTCAGCTTTGGGATGTGGTAGGGCAACAATTACCACACCATTGTCTTCGTCAGGACCTCTCTGACACACGGTGTGGGTTTGAAGAAGATCTTAAGAGGTCACATTTTTCACCCAAAAAAAACCCACTAGACTACATTTTTGACCGTCTCAGATTTCTTCCAAACTCACGATGTTGATTAAGCAGGTCCTGACGTATACAGGGGTGTGATTATTTTCAGCCTATCTCATCCCAAAGCTGAGATATGAGGACTTACGGAACTGTGATTTTCTCTCAATAGGTTTATTGGTGTTGAATATATTGGAATTAAATTTATGAACTTGTTATATGTCCAATAAAGCAAAATACAGATGCAGTGTAGAGTATATTGGACTGACTAGGATTTTCTTATCTCACCCTTCTACTCATGGGTTTACCTAGCTTCACTGGAAGTAGGAATCCCATCATGAAATTTACAGCTATACATTTTATGCAGCACAACATGTCCCTATATCTCAGCTTTGGGATGTGGTAGGGCAAAAATTACCACACCACTCTCTTCGTCAGGACCTCCCTGACAGATCTGAGGAGGTCACTTTTTTCACGCAAAAAACCAATAAGGAGTACCCCTTTGTGTTTTTTTAGACTAAATTTTTGACCATCTCAGATTTCTTCCAAACTCACAATGTTGATTGAGCAGGCCTTGACTTACACAGGGGTGTGATTATTTCCAGCCTATCTCATCCCAAAGCTGAGATATGAGGACTAACGTAACTGGGATTTTCTCTCAATAGGTTTATTGGTGTTGAATATATTGGAATTAAATTTATGAGCTTGTTATACGTCCAATAAAGCAAAATACAGATGCAGTGTAGGTTATATTGGACTGACTAGGCTTTTCTGATCGCACCCTTCTACTCATGCGTTTACCTAGCTTCACTGGAAGTAAGAATCCCATCATGAAACTTACAGTTATACATTTTATGCAGCACAACATGTCCCTATATCTCAGCTTTGGGATGTGGTAGGGCAACAATTACCACACCATTGTCTTCGTCAGGACCTCTCTGACACACGGTGTGGGTTTGAAGAAGATCTTAAGAGGTCACATTTTTCACCCAAAAAAAACCCACTAAGGGGTACCCCTTTGTGTTTTTTTAGACTAACTTTTTAACCGTCTCAGATTTCTTCCAAACTCATGATGTTGATTGAGCAGGTTCTGACTTACACAGGGGTGTGATTATTTTCAGCCTGTCTCATCCCAAAGCTGAGATATGAGGACTAATGTAACTGGGATTTTCTCTCAATAGGTTTATTGGTGTTGAATATATTGGAATTAAATTGATGAGCTTGTTATACGTCCAATAAAGCAAAATACAGATGCAATGTAGGTTATATTGGACTGACTAGGCTTTTCTGATCGCACCCTTCTACTCGTGTGTTTACCTAGCTTCACTGGAAGTAGGAATCCCATCATGAAATTTACAGTTATACATTTTATGCAGCACAACATGTCCCTATATCTCAGCTTTGGGATGTGGTAGGGCAAAATATCCCACACTCTCTCGTCGTCAGGACCTCCCTGATACACGGTGTGAGTTTGAAGAAGATCTGAGGAGGTCACATTTTTCACCCAAAAAACCACTAAGGGGTACCCCTTTGTGTTTTTTTAGACTAACTTTTTAACCGTCTCAGATTTCTTCCAAACTCATGATGTTGATTGAGCAGGTTCTGACTTACACAGGGGTGTGATTATTTTCAGCCTATCTAATCCCAAAGCTGAGAATTGAGGACTTACGTAACTGTGATTTTCTCTCAATTGGTTTATTGGTGTTGAATATATTGGAATTAAATTTATGAACTTGTTATACGTCCAATAAAGCACAATACAGATGCAGTGTAGAGTATATTGGACTGACTAGGCTTTTCTTATCTCAACCTTCTACTCGTATGTTTACCTAGCTTCACTGCGAGTAGGAATCCCATCATGAAATTTACAGTTATACAATTTATGCAGCACAACATGTGCCAACACTTTATTGGTGTTGAATATATTGGAATTAAATTTATGAGCTTGTTATACGTCCAATAAAGCAAAATACAGATGCAGTATAGAGTATATTGGACTGACTAGGCTTTTCTTATCTCACCCTTCTACTCATGGGTTTACCTAGCTTCACTGGAAGTAGGAGTCCCATCATGAAATTTACAGTTATACAGTTTATGCAGCACAACATGTCCCTATATCTCAGCTTTGGGATGTGGTAGGGCAACAATTACCACACCATTGTCTTCGTCAGGACCTCTCTGACACACGGTGTGGGTTTGAAGAAGATCTTAAGAGGTCACATTTTTCACCCAAAAAAAACCCACTAGACTAAATTTTTGACCGTCTCAGATTTCTTCCAAACTCACGATGTTGATTAAGCAGGTCCTGACGTATACAGGGGTGTGATTATTTCCAGCCTATCTCATCCCAAAGCTGAGATATGAGGACTAACGTAACTGGGATTTTCTCTCAATAGGTTTATTGGTGTTGAATATATTGGAATTAAATTTATGAGCTTGTTATACGTCCAATAAAGCAAAATACAGATGCAGTATAGAGTATATTGGACTGACTAGGCTTTTCTTATCTCACCCTTCTACTCATGGGTTTACCTAGCTTCACTGGAAGTAGGAGTCCCATCATGAAATTTACAGTTATACAGTTTATGCAGCACAACATGTCCCTATATCTCAGCTTTGGGATGTGGTAGGGCAACAATTACCACACCATTGTCTTCGTCAGGACCTCTCTGACACACGGTGTGGGTTTGAAGAAGATCTTAAGAGGTCACATTTTTCACCCAAAAAAAACCCACTAGACTAAATTTTTGACCGTCTCAGATTTCTTCCAAACTCACGATGTTGATTAAGCAGGTCCTGACGTATACAGGGGTGTGATTATTTCCAGCCTATCTCATCCCAAAGCTGAGATATGAGGACTAACGTAACTGGGATTTTCTCTCAATAGGTTTATTGGTGTTGAATATATTGGAATTAAATTTATGAGCTTGTTATACGTCCAATAAAGCAAAATACAGATGCAGTGTAGGTTATATTGGACTGACTAGGCTTTTCTGATCGCACCCTTCTACTCATGTGTTTACCTAGCTTCACTGGAAGTAAGAATCCCATCATGAAATTTACAGTTATACATTTTATGCAGCACAACATGTCCCTATATCTCAGCTTTGGGATGTGGTAGGGCAAAAATTACCACACCACTCTCGTCGTCAGGACCTCCCTGATACACGGTGTGAGTTTGAAGAAGATCTGAGGAGGATACTTCTTTTCACGCAAAAAACCACTAAGGGGTACCCGTTTGTGTTTTTTTAGATTAAATTTTTGACCGTCTCAGATTTCTTCCAAACTCACGATGTTGATTAAGCAGGTCCTGACTTACACAGGGGTGTGATTATTTTCAGCCTATCTAATCCCAAAGCTGAGAATTGAGGACTTACGTAACTGTGATTTTCTCTCAATTGGTTTATTGGTGTTGAATATATTGGAATTAAATTTATGAACTTGTTATACGTCCAATAAAGCACAATACAGATGCAGTGTAGAGTATATTGGACTGACTAGGCTTTTCTTATCTCAACCTTCTACTCGTATGTTTACCTAGCTTCACTGCGAGTAGGAATCCCATCATGAAATTTACAGTTATACAATTTATGCAGCACAACATGTGCCTATATCTCAGCTTTGGGATGTGGTAGAGCAACAATTACCACACCACTGTCATCATCAGGACCTCCCTGACACACGGTGTGGGGTTGAAGAAGATCTTAGGAGGTCACATTTTTCACCTAAAAAAAAAACACTAAGGGGTACCCCTTTGTGTTTTTTTTAGACTAACTTTTTAACCGTCTCAGATTTCTTCCAAACTCATGATGTTGATTGAGCAGGTCCTGACTTA
This sequence comes from Hoplias malabaricus, assembly GCF_029633855.1. NCBI lineage: Eukaryota > Metazoa > Chordata > Actinopteri > Characiformes > Erythrinidae > Hoplias > Hoplias malabaricus. The sequence goes on from NC_089810.1 coordinate 935,640, forward strand.
CACAGGGGTGTGATTATTTTCAGCCTGTCTCATCCCAAAGCTGAGATATGAGGACTAACGTAACTGGGATTTTCTCTCAATAGGTTTATTGGTGTTGAATATATTGGAATTAAATTTATGAGCTTGTTATACGTCCAATAAAGCAAAATACAGATGCAATGTAGGTTATATTGGACTGACTAGGCTTTTCTGATCGCACCCTTCTACTCATGTGTTTACCTAGCTTCACTGGAAGTAGGAATCCCATCATGAAATTTACAGTTATACATTTTATGCAGCACAACATGTCCCTATATCTCAGCTTTGGGATGTGGTAGGGCAAAAATTACCACACCACTCTCGTCATCAGGACCTCCCTGACACACGGTGTGCGTTTGAAGAAAATCTGAGGAGGTCACTTTTTTCACCCAAAAAAACACAAAGGGGTACCCCTTTGTGTTTTTTTTAGACTAACTTTTTAACCATCTCAGATTTCTTCCAAACTCACGATGTTGATTGAGCAGGTCCTGACTTACACAGGGGTGTGATTATTTTTAGCCTATCTCATCCCAAAGCTGAGATATGAGGACTAACGTAACTGGGATTTTCTCTCAAAATGTTTATTGGTGTTGAATATATTGGAATTAAATTTATGAACTTGTTATACGTCCAATAAAGCAAAATACAGATGCAGTGTAGAGTATATTGGACTGACTAGGCTTTTCTTATCTCACCCTTCTACTCATGGGTTTACCTAGCTTCACTGGAAGTAGGAATCCCATCATGAAATTTACAGTTATACATTTTATGCAGCACAACATGTCCCTATATCTCAGCTTTGGGATGTGGTAGGGCAAAAATTACCACACTACTCTCGTCGTCAGGACCTCCCTGACACACGATGTGAGTTTGAAGAAGATCTGAGGAGGTCACTTTTTTCACCCAAAAAAACACTAAGGGGTACCTGTTTGTGTTTTTTTAGACTAAATTTTTGACCGTCTCAGATTTCTTCCAAACTCACGATGTTGATTAAGCAGGTCCTGACTTACACAGGGGTGTGATTATTTTCAGCCTGTCTCATCCCAAAGCTGGGATATGAGGACTTACTTAACTGGGATTTTCTCTCAATAGGTTTATTGGTGTTGAATATATTGGAATTAAATTTATGAACTTGTTATACGTCCAATAAAGCAAAATACAGATGCAGTGTAGAGTATATTGGACTGACTAGGCTTTTCTTATCTCACCCTTCTACTCATGGGTTTACCTAGCTTCACTGGAAAGAGGAATCCCATCATGAAATTTACAGTTATACATTTTATGCAGCACAACATGTCCCTAGATCTCAGCTTTGGGATGTGGTAGGGCAAAAATTACCACACCACTCTCGTCATCAGGACCTCCCTGACAGACGGTGTGAGTTTGAAGAAGATCTGAGGAGGTCACTTTTTTTCACCCAAAAAAACACAAAGGGGTACCCCTTTGTGTTTTTTTAGACTAAATTTTTGACCGTCTCAGATTTCTTCCAAACTCACAATGTTGATTGAGCAGGTCCTGACTTACACAGGGGTGTGATTATTTTCAGCCTATCTCATCCCAAAGCTGAGAATTGAGGACTTACGTAACTGGGATTTTCTCTCAATAGGTTTATTGGTGTTGAATATATTGGAATTAAATTTATGAACTTGTTATACGTCCAATAAAGCAAAATACAGATGCAATGTAGGTTAGATTGGACTGACTAGGCTTTTCTGATCGCACCCTTCTACTCGTGTGTTTACCTAGCTTCACTGGAAGTAGGAATCCCATCATGAAATTTACAGTTATACATTTTATGCAGCACAACATGTCCCTATTTCTCAGCTTTGGGATGTGGTAGGGCAAAAATTACCACACCACTCTCGTCGTCAGGACCTCCCTGATACACGGTGTGAGTTGGAAGAAGATCTGAGGAGGATACTTCTTTTCACGCAAAAAACCACTAAGGGGTACCCGTTTGCGTTTTTGTAGATTAAATTTTTGACCGTCTCAGATTTCTTCCAAACTCACGATGTTGATTAAGCAGGTCCTGACTTACACAGGGGTGTGATTATTTTCAGCCTATCTAATCCCAAAGCTGAGAATTGAGGACTTACGTAACTGTGATTTTCTCTCAATTGGTTTATTGGTGTTGAATATATTGGAATTAAATTTATGAACTTGTTATACGTCCAATAAAGCACAATGCAGATGCAGTGTAGAGTATATTGGACTGACTAGGCTTTTCTTATCTCACCCTTCTACTCATGTGTTTACCTAGCTTCACTGGAAGTAAGAATCCCATCATGAAATTTACAGTTATACATTTTATGCAGCACAACATGTCCCTATATCTCAGCTTTGGGATGTGGTAGGGCAACAATTACCACACCACTGTCTTCGTCAGGACCTCCCTGAGATACGGTGTGGGTTTGAAGAAGATCTGAGGAGGTCACATTTTTCACCCAAAAAAACACTACCCCTTTGTGTTTTTTAGACAAAATTTTTGACCGTCTCAGATTTCTTCCAAACTCACAATGTTGATTGAGCCGGCCGTGACTTACACAGGGGTGTGATTATTTCCAGCCTATCTCATCCCAAAGCTGAGATATGAGGACTAACGTAACTGGGATTTTCTCTCAATAGGTTTATTGGTGTTGAATATATTGGAATTAAATTTATGAGCTTGTTATACGTCCAATAAAGCAAAATACAGATGCAGTGTAGGTTATATTGGACTGACTAGGCTTTTCTGATCGCACCCTTCTACTCATGTGTTTACCTAGCTTCACTGGAAGTAAGAATCCCATCATGAAATTTACAGCTATACATTTTATGCAGCACAACATGTCCCTATATCTAAGCTTTGGGATGTGGTAGGGCAACAATTACCACACCACTGTCATCATCAGGACCTCCCTGACACACGGTGTGAGTTTGAAGAAGATCTGAGGAGGTCACTTTTTTCACCCAAAAAAACACTAAGGGGTACCTGTTTGTGTTTTTTTAGACTAAATTTTTGACCGTCTCAGATTTCTTCCAAACTCATGATGTTGATTAAGCAGGTCCTGACTTACACAGGGGTGTGATTATTTTCAGCCTATCTCATCCCAAAGCTGAGAATTGAGGACTTACGTAACTGGGATTTTCTCTCAATTGGTTTATTGGTGTTGAATATATTGGAATTAAATTTATGAACTTGTTATACATCCAATAAAGCAAAATACAGATGCAGTGTAGAGTATATTGGACTGACTAGGCTTTTCTTATCTCACCCTTCTACTCATGGGTTTACCTAGCTTCACTGGAAGTAGGAATCCCATCATGAAATTTACAGTTATACATTTTATGCAGCACAACATGTCCCTATATCTCAGCTTTGGGATGTGGTAGGGCAAAAATTACCACACTACTCTCGTCATCAGAACCTCCCTGACACACGGTGTGAGTTTGAAGAAGATCTGAGGAGGATACTTTTTTTCACCCAAAAAAACACTAAGGGGTACCCCTTTGTGTTTTTTTTTTTTGACTAAAATTTTGACCGTCTCAGATTTCTTCCAAACTCACGATGTTGATTAAGCAGGTCCTGACTTAGACAGGGGTGTGATTATTTTCAGCCTATCTCATCCCAAAGCTGAGAATTGAGGACTTACGTAACTGGGATTTTCTCTCAATAGGTTTATTGGTTTTGAATATATTGGAATTAAATTTATGAACTTGTTATACATCCAATAAAGCAAAATACAGATGCAGTGTAGAGTATATTGGACTGACTAGGCTTTTCTTATCTCACCCTTCTACTCATGGGTTTACCTAGCTTCACTGGAAGTAGGAATCCCATCATGAAATTTACAGTTATACATTTTATGCAGCACAACATGTCCCTATATCTCAGCTTTGGGACGTGGTAGGGCAAGAATTACCGCACCACTCTCGTCGTCAGGACCTCCCTGACACACGGTGTGAGTTTGAAAAAGATCTGAGGAGGTCACTTTTTTCACCCAAAAAAACACAAAGGGATACCCCTTTGTGTTTTTTTTTTTGACTAAAATTTTGACCGTCTCAGATTTCTTCCAAACTCACGATGTTGATTAAGCAGGTCCTGACTTACACAGGGGTGTGATTATTTTCAGCCTATCTCATCCCAAAGCTGAGAATTGAGGACTTACGTAACTGGGATTTTCTCTCAATTGGTTTATTGGTGTTGAATATATTGGAATTAAATTTATGAACTTGTTATACATCCAATAAAGCAAAATACAGATGCAGTGTAGAGTATATTGGACTGACTAGGCTTTTCTTATCTCACCCTTCTACTCATGGGTTTACCTAGCTTCACTGGAAGTAGGAATCCCATCATGAAATTTACAGTTATACATTTTATGCAGCACAACATGTCCCTATATCTCAGCTTTGGGATGTGGTAGGGCAAAAATTACCACACTACTCTCGTCATCAGAACCTCCCTGACACACGGTGTGAGTTTGAAGAAGATCTGAGGAGGATACTTTTTTTCACCCAAAAAAACACTAAGGGGTACCCCTTTGTGTTTTTTTTTTTTGACTAAAATTTTGACCGTCTCAGATTTCTTCCAAACTCACGATGTTGATTAAGCAGGTCCTGACTTAGACAGGGGTGTGATTATTTTCAGCCTATCTCATCCCAAAGCTGAGAATTGAGGACTTACGTAACTGGGATTTTCTCTCAATAGGTTTATTGGTTTTGAATATATTGGAATTAAATTTATGAACTTGTTATACATCCAATAAAGCAAAATACAGATGCAGTGTAGAGTATATTGGACTGACTAGGCTTTTCTTATCTCACCCTTCTACTCATGGGTTTACCTAGCTTCACTGGAAGTAGGAATCCCATCATGAAATTTACAGTTATACATTTTATGCAGCACAACATGTCCCTATATCTCAGCTTTGGGACGTGGTAGGGCAAGAATTACCGCACCACTCTCGTCGTCAGGACCTCCCTGACACACGGTGTGAGTTTGAAAAAGATCTGAGGAGGTCACTTTTTTCACCCAAAAAAACACAAAGGGATACCCCTTTGTGTTTTTTTTTTTGACTAAAATTTTGACCGTCTCAGATTTCTTCCAAACTCACGATGTTGATTAAGCAGGTCCTGACTTACACAGGGGTGTGATTATTTTCAGCCTATCTCATCCCAAAGCTGAGAATTGAGGACTTACGTAACTGGGATTTTCTCTCAATTGGTTTATTGGTGTTGAATATATTGGAATTAAATTTATGAACTTGTTATACGTCCAATAAAGCAAAATACAGATGCAGTGTAGAGTATATTGGACTGACTAGGCTTTTCTTATCTCACCCTTCTACTCATGGGTTTACCTAGCTTCACTGGAAGTAAGAATCCCATCATGAAATTTACAGCTATACATTTTATGCAGCACAACATGTCCCTATATCTCAGCTTTGGGATGTGGTAGGGCAAAAATTACCACACCACTCTCGTCATCAGGACCTCACTGACACACGGTGTGAGTTTGAAGAAGATCTGAGGAGGTCACTCTTTTCACCCAAAAAAACACAAAGGGGTACCCCTTTGTGTTTTTTTTAGACTAACTTTTTAACCGTCTCAGATTTCTTCCAAACTCACGATGTTGATTGAGCAGGTCCTGACTTACACAGGGGTGTGATTATTTTTAGGCTATCTCATCCCAAATCTGAGATATGAGGACTAACGTAACTGGGATTTTCTCTCAAAATGTTTATTGGTGTTGAATATATTGGAATTAAATTTATGAGCTTGTTATACGTCCAATAAAGCAAAATACAGATGCAATGTAGGTTATATTGGACTGACTAGGCTTTTCTGATCGCACCCTTCTACTCATGTGTTTACCTAGCTTCACTGGAAGTAGGAATCCCATCATGAAATTTACAGTTATACATTTTATGCAGCACAACATGTCCCTATATCTCAGCTTTGGGATGTGGTAGGGCAAAAATTACCACACCACTCTCGTCATCAGGACCTCCCTGACACACGGTGTGCGTTTGGAGAAAATCTGAGGAGGTCACTTTTTTCACCCAAAAAAACACAAAGGGGTACCCCTTTGTGTTTTTTTTAGACTAACTTTTTAACCATCTCAGATTTCTTCCAAACTCACGATGTTGATTGAGCAGGTCCTGACTTACACAGGGGTGTGATTATTTTTAGCCTATCTCATCCCAAAGCTGAGATATGAGGACTAACGTAACTGGGATTTTCTCTCAAAATGTTTATTGGTGTTGAATATATTGGAATTAAATTGATGAGCTTGTTATACGTCCAATAAAGCAAAATACAGATGCAGTGTAGAGTATATTGGACTGACTAGGCTTTTCTTATCTCACCCTTCTACTCATGGGTTTACCTAGCTTCACTGGAAGTAGGAATCCCATCATGAAATTTACAGTTATACATTTTATGCAGCACAACATGTCCCTATATCTCAGCTTTGGGATGTGGTAGGGCAAAAATTACCACACTACTCTCGTCGTCAGGACCTCCCTGACACACGATGTGAGTTTGAAGAAGATCTGAGGAGGTCACTTTTTTCACCCAAAAAAACACTAAGGGGTACCTGTTTGTGTTTTTTTAGACTAAATTTTTGACCGTCTCAGATTTCTTCCAAACTCACGATGTTGATTAAGCAGGTCCTGACTTACACAGGGGTGTGATTATTTTCAGCCTATCTCATCCCAAAGCTGGGATATGAGGACTTACGTAACTGGGATTTTCTCTCAATAGGTTTATTGGTGTTGAATATATTGGAATTAAATTTATGAACTTGTTATACGTCCAATAAAGCAAAATACAGATGCAGTGTAGAGTATATTGGACTGACTAGGCTTTTCTTATCTCACCCTTCTACTCATGGGTTTACCTAGCTTCACTGGAAGTAGGAATCCCATCATGAAATTTACAGTTATACATTTTATGCAGCACAACATGTCCCTATATCTCAGCTTTGGGATGTGGTAGGGCAAAAATTACCACACCACTCTCGTCATCAGGACCTCCCTGACACACGGTGTGCGTTTGAAGAAAATCTGAGGAGGTCACTTTTTTCACCCAAAAAAACACAAAGGGGTACCCCTTTGTGTTTTTTTTAGATTAACTTTTTAACCATCTCAGATTTCTTCCAAACTCACGATGTTGATTGAGCAGGTCCTGACTTACACAGGGGTGTGATTATTTTTAGCCTATCTCATCCCAAAGCTGAGATATGAGGACTAACGTAACTGGGATTTTCTCTCAAAATGTTTATTGGTGTTGAATATATTGGAATTAAATTTATGAACTTGTTATACGTCCAATAAAGCAAAATACAGATGCAGTGTAGAGTATATTGGACTGACTAGGCTTTTCTTATCTCACCCTTCTACTCATGGGTTTACCTAGCTTCACTGGAAGTAGGAATCCCATCATGAAATTTACAGTTATACATTTTATGCAGCACAACATGTCCCTATATCTCAGCTTTGGGATGTGGTAGGGCAAAAATTACCACACTACTCTCGTCGTCAGGACCTCCCTGACACACGATGTGAGTTTGAAGAAGATCTGAGGAGGTCACTTTTTTCACCCAAAAAAACACTAAGGGGTACCTGTTTGTGTTTTTTTAGACTAAATTTTTGACCGTCTCAGATTTCTTCCAAACTCACGATGTTGATTAAGCAGGTCCTGACTTACACAGGGGTGTGATTATTTTCAGCCTATCTCATCCCAAAGCTGGGATATGAGGACTTACTTAACTGGGATTTTCTCTCAATAGGTTTATTGGTGTTGAATATATTGGAATTAAATTTATGAACTTGTTATACGTCCAATAAAGCAAAATACAGATGCAGTGTAGAGTATATTGGACTGACTAGGCTTTTCTTATCTCACCCTTCTACTCATGGGTTTACCTAGCTTCACTGGAAAGAGGAATCCCATCATGAAATTTACAGTTATACATTTTATGCAGCACAACATGTCCCTAGATCTCAGCTTTGGGATGTGGTAGGGCAAAAATTACCACACCACTCTCGTCATCAGGACCTCCCTGACAGACGGTGTGAGTTTGAAGAAGATCTGAGGAGGTCACTTTTTTTCACCCAAAAAAACACAAAGGGGTACCCCTTTGTGTTTTTTTAGACTAAATTTTTGACCGTCTCAGATTTCTTCCAAACTCACAATGTTGATTAAGCAGGTCCTGACTTACACAGGGGTGTGATTATTTTCAGCCTATCTCATCCCAAAGCTGAGAATTGAGGACTTACGTAACTGGGATTTTCTCTCAATAGGTTTATTGGTGTTGAATATATTGGAATTAAATTTATGAACTTGTTATACGTCCAATAAAGCAAAATACAGATGCAATGTAGGTTAGATTGGACTGACTAGGCTTTTCTGATCGCACCCTTCTACTCGTGTGTTTACCTAGCTTCACTGGAAGTAGGAATCCCATCATGAAATTTACAGTTATACATTTTATGCAGCACAACATGTCCCTATTTCTCAGCTTTGGGATGTGGTAGGGCAAAAATTACCACACCACTCTCGTCGTCAGGACCTCCCTGATACACGGTGTGAGTTGGAAGAAGATCTGAGGAGGATACTTCTTTTCACGCAAAAAACCACTAAGGGGTACCCGTTTGCGTTTTTGTAGATTAAATTTTTGACCGTCTCAGATTTCTTCCAAACTCACGATGTTGATTAAGCAGGTCCTGACTTACACAGGGGTGTGATTATTTTCAGCCTATCTAATCCCAAAGCTGAGAATTGAGGACTTACGTAACTGTGATTTTCTCTCAATTGGTTTATTGGTGTTGAATATATTGGAATTAAATTTATGAACTTGTTATACGTCCAATAAAGCACAATGCAGATGCAGTGTAGAGTATATTGGACTGACTAGGCTTTTCTTATCTCACCCTTCTACTCATGTGTTTACCTAGCTTCACTGGAAGTAAGAATCCCATCATGAAATTTACAGTTATACATTTTATGCAGCACAACATGTCCCTATATCTCAGCTTTGGGATGTGGTAGGGCAACAATTACCACACCACTGTCTTCGTCAGGACCTCCCTGAGATACGGTGTGGGTTTGAAGAAGATCTGAGGAGGTCACATTTTTCACCCAAAAAAACACTACCCCTTTGTGTTTTTTTAGACAAAATTTTTGACCGTCTCAGATTTCTTCCAAACTCACAATGTTGATTGAGCCGTCCGTGACTTACACAGGGGTGTGATTATTTCCAGCCTATCTCATCCCAAAGCTGAGATATGAGGACTAACGTAACTGGGATTTTCTCTCAATAGGTTTATTGGTGTTGAATATATTGGAATTAAATTTATGAGCTTGTTATACGTCCAATAAAGCAAAATACAGATGCAGTGTAGGTTATATTGGACTGACTAGGCTTTTCTGATCGCACCCTTCTACTCATGTGTTTACCTAGCTTCACTGGAAGTAAGAATCCCATCATGAAATTTACAGCTATACATTTTATGCAGCACAACATGTCCCTATATCTAAGCTTTGGGATGTGGTAGGGCAACAATTACCACACCACTGTCATCATCAGGACCTCCCTGACACACGGTGTGAGTTTGAAGAAGATCTGAGGAGGTCACTTTTTTCACCCAAAAAAACACTAAGGGGTACCTGTTTGTGTTTTTTTAGACTAAATTTTTGACCGTCTCAGATTTCTTCCAAACTCACGATGTTGATTAAGCAGGTCCTGACTTAGACAGGGGTGTGATTATTTTCAGCCTATCTCATCCCAAAGCTGAGAATTGAGGACTTACGTAACTGGGATTTTCTCTCAATAGGTTTATTGGTTTTGAATATATTGGAATTAAATTTATGAACTTGTTATACATCCAATAAAGCAAAATACAGATGCAGTGTAGAGTATATTGGACTGACTAGGCTTTTCTTATCTCACCCTTCTACTCATGGGTTTACCTAGCTTCACTGGAAGTAGGAATCCCATCATGAAATTTACAGTTATACATTTTATGCAGCACAACATGTCCCTATATCTCAGCTTTGGGACGTGGTAGGGCAAGAATTACCGCACCACTCTCGTCGTCAGGACCTCCCTGACACACGGTGTGAGTTTGAAGAAGATCTGAGGAGGTCACTTTTTTCACCCAAAAAAACACAAAGGGGTACCCCTTTGTGTTTTTTTTTTTGACTAAAATTTTGACCGTCTCAGATTTCTTCCAAACTCACGATGTTGATTAAGCAGGTCCTGACTTACACAGGGGTGTGATTATTTTCAGCCTATCTCATCCCAAAGCTGAGAATTGAGGACTTACGTAACTGGGATTTTCTCTCAATTGGTTTATTGGTGTTGAATATATTGGAATTAAATTTATGAACTTGTTATACGTCCAATAAAGCAAAATACAGATGCAGTGTAGAGTATATTGGACTGACTAGGCTTTTCTTATCTCACCCTTCTACTCATGGGTTTACCTAGCTTCACTGGAAGTAAGAATCCCATCATGAAATTTACAGCTATACATTTTATGCAGCACAACATGTCCCTATATCTCAGCTTTGGGATGTGGTAGGGCAAAAATTACCACACCACTCTCGTCATCAGGACCTCACTGACACACGGTGTGAGTTTGAAGAAGATCTGAGGAGGTCACTTTTTTCACCCAAAAAAACACAAAGGGGTACCCCTTTGTGTTTTTTTTAGACTAACTTTTTAACCGTCTCAGATTTCTTCCAAACTCACGATGTTGATTGAGCAGGTCCTGACTTACACAGGGGTGTGATTATTTTTAGGCTATCTCATCCCAAATCTGAGATATGAGGACTAACGTAACTGGGATTTTCTCTCAAAATGTTTATTGGTGTTGAATATATTGGAATTAAATTTATGAGCTTGTTATACGTCCAATAAAGCAAAATACAGATGCAGTGTAGGTTATATTGGACTGACTAGGCTTTTCTGATCGCACCCTTCTACTCATGTGTTTACCTAGCTTCATTGGAAGTAGGAATCCCATCATGAATTTTACAGTTATACATTTTATGCAGCACAACATGTCCCTATATCTCAGCTTTGGAATGTGGTAGGGCAAAAATTACCACACCACTCTCGTCGTCAGGACCTCCCTGACACACGGTGTGAGTTTGAAGAAGATCTGAGGAGGTCACTTTTTTTCACCCAAAAAAACACAAAGGGGTACCCCTTTGTGTTTTTTTAGACTAAATTTTTAACCGTCTCAGATTTCTTCCAAACTCACGATGTTGATTAAGCAGGTCCTGACTTACACTGATTATTTTCAGCCTATCTAATCCCAAAGCTGAGAATTGAGGACTTACGTATTTGGGATTTTCTCTCAATTGGTTTATTGGTGTTGAATATATTGGAATTAAATTTATGAACTTGTTATACGTCCAATAAAGCAAAATACAGATGCAGTGTAGAGTATATTGGACTGACTAGGCTTTTCTGATCGCACCCTTCTACTCATGTGTTTACCTAGCTTCATTGGAAGTGGGAATCCCATCATGAAATTTACAGTTATACATTTTATGCAGCACAACATGTCCCTATATCTCAGCTTTGGGATGTGGTAGGGCAATAATTACCACACCACTCTCGTCGTTAGGACCTCCCTGACACACGGTGTGAGTTTGAAGAAGATCTGAGGAGGTCACTTTTTTTCACCCAAAAAAACACAAAGGGGTACCCCTTTGTGTTTTTTTAGACAAAATTTTTGACCGTCTCAGATTTCTTCCAAACTCACGATGTTGATTAAGCAGGTCCTGACTTACACAGGGGTGTGATTATTTTCAGCCTATCTAATCCCAAAGCTGAGAATTGAGGACTTACGTAACTGGGATTTTCTCTCAATTGGTTTATTGGTGTTGAATATATTGGAATTGAATTTATGAACTTGGGCAAAAATTACCACACCACTCTCGTCGTCAGGACCTCCCTGACACACGGTGTGAGTTTGAAGAAGATCTGAGGAGGATACTTTTTTTCACCCAAAAAAACACTAAGGGGTACCTGTTTGTGTTTTTTTAGACTAAATTTTTGACCGTCTCAGATTTCTTCCAAACTCACGATGTTGATTAAGCAGGTCCTGACTTACACAGGGGTGTGATTATTTTCAGCCTATCTCATCCCAAAGCTGAGATATGAGGACTTACGTAACTGGGATTTTCTCTCAATAGGTTTATTGGTGTTGAATATATTGGAATTAAATTTATGAGCTTGTTATACGTCCAATAAAGCAAAATACAGATGCAATGTAGGTTATATTGGACTGCCTAGGCTTTTCTGATCGCACCCTTCTACTCATGTGTTTACCTAGCTTCATTGGAAGTAGGAATCCCATCATGAAATTTACAGTTATACATTTTATGCAGCACAACATGTCCCTATATCTCAGCTTTGGAATGTGGTAGGGCAAAAATTACCACACCACTCTCGTCGTCAGGACCTCCCTGACACACGGTGTGAGTTTGAAGAAGATCTGAGGAGGTCACTTTTTTCACCCAAAAAAACACAAAGGGGTACCCCTTTGTGTTTTTTTAGACTAAATTTTTAACCGTCTCAGATTTCTTCCAAACTCACGATGTTGATTAAGCAGGTCCTGACTTACACTGATTATTTTCAGCCTATCTAATCCCAAAGCTGAGAATTGAGGACTTACGTATTTGGGATTTTCTCTCAATTGGTTTATTGGTGTTGAATATATTGGAATTGAATTTATGAACTTGGGCAAAAATTACCACACCACTCTCGTCGTCAGGACCTCCCTGACACACGGTGTGAGTTTGAAGAAGATCTGAGGAGGATACTTTTTTTCACCCAAAAAAACACTAAGGGGTACCTGTTTGTGTTTTTTTAGACTAAATTTTTGACCGTCTCAGATTTCTTCCAAACTCACGATGTTGATTAAGCAGGTCCTGACTTACACAGGGGTGTGATTATTTTCAGCCTATCTAATCCTAAAGCTGAGAATTGAGGACTTACGTAACTGGGATTTTCTCTCAATTGGTTTATTGGTGTTGAATATATTGGAATTAAATTTATGAACTTGTTATACGTCCAATAAAGCAAAATACAGATGCAGTGTAGAGTATATTGGACTGACTAGGCTTTTCTGATCGCACCCTTCTACTCATGTGTTTACCTAGCTTCATTGGAAGTAGGAATCCCATCATGAAATTTACAGTTATACATTTTATGCAGCACAACATGTCCCTATATCTCAGCTTTGGGATGTGGTAGGGCAAAATATCCCACACTCTCTCGTCGTCAGGACCTCCCTGATACACGGTGTGAGTTTGAAGAAGATCTGAGGAGGTCACATTTTTCACCCAAAAAACCACTAAGGGGTACCCCTTTGTGTTTTTTTAGACAAAATTTTTGACCATCTCAGATTTCTTCCAAACTCACGATGTTGATTAAGCAGGTCTTGACTTACACAGGGGTGTGATTATTTTCAGCCTATCTAATCCCAAAGCTGAGAATTGAGGACTTACGTAACTGTGATTTTCTCTCAATTGGTTTATTGGTGTTGAATATATTGGAATTAAATTTATGAACTTGTTATACGTCCAATAAAGCACAATACAGATGCAGTGTAGAGTATATTGGACTGACTAGGCTTTTCTTATCTCAACCTTCTACTCGTATGTTTACCTAGCTTCACTGCGAGTAGGAATCCCATCATGAAATTTACAGTTATACAATTTATGCAGCACAACATGTGCCAACACTTTATTGGTGTTGAATATATTGGAATTAAATTTATGAACTTGTTATACGTCCAATAAAGCAAAATACAGATGCAGTGTAGAGTATATTGGACTGACTAGGCTTTTCTTATCTCACCCTTCTACTCATGGGTTTACCTAGCTTCACTGGAAGTAGGAGTCCCATCATGAAATTTACAGTTATACAGTTTATGCAGCACAACATGTCCCTATATCTCAGCTTTGGGATGTGGTAGGGCAACAATTACCACACCATTGTCTTCGTCAGGACCTCTCTGACACACGGTGTGGGTTTGAAGAAGATCTTAAGAGGTCACATTTTTCACCCAAAAAAAACCCACTAGACTAAATTTTTGACCATCTCAGATTTCTTCCAAACTCACGATGTTGATTAAGCAGGTCCTGACGTATACAGGGGTGTGATTATTTCCAGCCTATCTCATCCCAAAGCTGAGATATGAGGACTAACGTAACTGGGATTTTCTCTCAATAGGTTTATTGGTGTTGAATATATTGGAATTAAATTTATGAGCTTGTTATACGTCCAATAAAGCAAAATACAGATGCAGTGTAGGTTATATTGGACTGACTAGGCTTTTCTGATCGCACCCTTCTACTCATGTGTTTACCTAGCTTCACTGGAAGTAAGAATCCCATCATGAAATTTACAGTTATACATTTTATGCAGCACAACATGTCCCTATATCTCAGCTTTGGGATGTGGTAGGGCAACAATTACCACGCCACTGTCTTCGTCAGGACCTCCCTGAGATACGGTGTGGGTTTGAAGAAGATCTGAGGAGGTCACATTTTTCACCCAAAAAAAACCCACTAAGGGGTACCCCTTTGTGTTTTTTTAGACTAACTTTTTAACCGTCTCAGATTTCTTCCAAACTCATGATGTTGATTGAGCAGGTTCTGACTTACACAGGGGTGTGATTATTTTCAGCCTGTCTCATCCCAAAGCTGAGATATGAGGACTAACGTAACTGGGATTTTCTCTCAATAGGTTTATTGGTGTTGAATATATTGGAATTAAATTGATGAGCTTGTTATACGTCCAATAAAGCAAAATACAGATGCAATGTAGGTTATATTGGACTGACTAGGCTTTTCTGATCGCACCCTTCTACTCGTGTGTTTACCTAGCTTCACTGGAAGTAGGAATCCCATCATGAAATTTACAGTTATACATTTTATGCAGCACAACATGTCCCTATATCTCAGCTTTGGGATGTGGTAGGGCAAAAATTACCACACCACTCTCGTCGTCAGGACCTCCCTGATACACGGTGTGAGTTTGAAGAAGATCTGAGGAGGATACTTCTTTTCACGCAAAAAACCACTAAGGGGTACCCGTTTGTGTTTTTTTAGATTAAATTTTTGACCGTCTCAGATTTCTTCCAAACTCACGATGTTGATTAAGCAGGTCCTGACTTACACAGGGGTGTGATTATTTTCAGCCTATCTAATCCCAAAGCTGAGAATTGAGGACTTACGTAACTGTGATTTTCTCTCAATTGGTTTATTGGTGTTGAATATATTGGAATTAAATTTATGAACTTGTTATACGTCCAATAAAGCACAATACAGATGCAGTGTAGAGTATATTGGACTGACTAGGCTTTTCTTATCTCAACCTTCTACTCGTATGTTTACCTAGCTTCACTGCGAGTAGGAATCCCATCATGAAATTTACAGTTATACAATTTATGCAGCACAACATGTGCCTATATCTCAGCTTTGGGATGTGGTAGAGCAACAATTACCACACCACTGTCATCATCAGGACCTCCCTGACACACGGTGTGGGGTTGAAGAAGATCTTAGGAGGTCACATTTTTCACCTAAAAAAAAAACACTAAGGGGTACCCCTTTGTGTTTTTTTTAGACTAACTTTTTAACCGTCTCAGATTTCTTCCAAACTCACGATGTTGATTAAGCAGGTCCTGACTTACACTGATTATTTTCAGCCTATCTAATCCCAAAGCTGAGAATTGAGGACTTACGTATTTGGGATTTTCTCTCAATTGGTTTATTGGTGTTGAATATATTGGAATTGAATTTATGAACTTGGGCAAAAATTACCACACCACTCTCGTCGTCAGGACCTCCCTGACACACGGTGTGAGTTTGAAGAAGATCTGAGGAGGATACTTTTTTTCACCCAAAAAAACACTAAGGGGTACCTGTTTGTGTTTTTTTAGACTAAATTTTTGACCGTCTCAGATTTCTTCCAAACTCACGATGTTGATTAAGCAGGTCCTGACTTACACAGGGGTGTGATTATTTTCAGCCTATCTAATCCTAAAGCTGAGAATTGAGGACTTACGTAACTGGGATTTTCTCTCAATTGGTTTATTGGTGTTGAATATATTGGAATTAAATTTATGAACTTGTTATACGTCCAATAAAGCAAAATACAGATGCAGTGTAGAGTATATTGGACTGACTAGGCTTTTCTGATCGCACCCTTCTACTCATGTGTTTACCTAGCTTCATTGGAAGTAGGAATCCCATCATGAAATTTACAGTTATACATTTTATGCAGCACAACATGTCCCTATATCTCAGCTTTGGGATGTGGTAGGGCAAAAATTACCACACCACTCTCGTCGTTAGGACCTCCCTGACACACGGTGTGAGTTTGAAGAAGATCTGAGGAGGTCACTTTTTTTCACCCAAAAAAACACAAAGGGGTACCCCTTTGTGTTTTTTTAGACAAAATTTTTGACCGTCTCAGATTTCTTCCAAACTCACGATGTTGATTAAGCAGGTCCTGACTTACACAGGGGTGTGATTATTTTCAGCCTATCTAATCCCAAAGCTGAGAATTGAGGACTTACGTAACTGGGATTTTCTCTCAATTGGTTTATTGGTGTTGAATATATTGGAATTGAATTTATGAACTTGGGCAAAAATTACCACACCACTCTCGTCGTCAGGACCTCCCTGACACACGGTGTGAGTTTGAAGAAGATCTGAGGAGGATACTTTTTTTCACCCAAAAAAACACAAAGGGGTACCCCTTTGTGTTTTTTTAGACAAAATTTTTGACCGTCTCAGATTTCTTCCAAACTCACGATGTTGATTAAGCAGGTCCTGACTTACACAGGGGTGTGATTATTTTCAGCCTATCTAATCCTAAAGCTGAGATATGAGGACTTACGTAACTGGGATTTTCTCTCAATAGGTTTATTGGTGTTGAATATATTGGAATTAAATTTATGAGCTTGTTATACGTCCAATAAAGCAAAATACAGATGCAATGTAGGTTATATTGGACTGCCTAGGCTTTTCTGATCGCACCCTTCTACTCATGGGTTTACCTAGCTTCACTGGAAGTAAGAATCCCATCATGAAATTTACAGCTATACATTTTATGCAGCACAACATGTCCCTATATCTCAGCTTTGGGATGTGGTAGGGCAAAAATTACCACACCACTCTCGTCATCAGGACCTCACTGACACACGGTGTGAGTTTGAAGAAGATCTGAGGAGGTCACTTTTTTCACCCAAAAAAACACAAAGGGGTACCCCTTTGTGTTTTTTTTAGACTAACTTTTTAACCGTCTCAGATTTCTTCCAAACTCACGATGTTGATTGAGCAGGTCCTGACTTACACAGGGGTGTGATTATTTTTAGGCTATCTCATCCCAAATCTGAGATATGAGGACTAACGTAACTGGGATTTTCTCTCAAAATGTTTATTGGTGTTGAATATATTGGAATTAAATTTATGAGCTTGTTATACGTCCAATAAAGCAAAATACAGATGCAGTGTAGGTTATATTGGACTGACTAGGCTTTTCTGATCGCACCCTTCTACTCATGTGTTTACCTAGCTTCATTGGAAGTAGGAATCCCATCATGAATTTTACAGTTATACATTTTATGCAGCACAACATGTCCCTATATCTCAGCTTTGGAATGTGGTAGGGCAAAAATTACCACACCACTCTCGTCATCAGGACCTCACTGACACACGGTGTGAGTTTGAAGAAGATCTGAGGAGGTCACTTTTTTCACCCAAAAAAACACAAAGGGGTACCCCTTTGTGTTTTTTTTAGACTAACTTTTTAACCGTCTCAGATTTCTTCCAAACTCACGATGTTGATTGAGCAGGTCCTGACTTACACAGGGGTGTGATTATTTTTAGGCTATCTCATCCCAAATCTGAGATATGAGGACTAACGTAACTGGGATTTTCTCTCAAAATGTTTATTGGTGTTGAATATATTGGAATTAAATTTATGAGCTTGTTATACGTCCAATAAAGCAAAATACAGATGCAGTGTAGGTTATATTGGACTGACTAGGCTTTTCTGATCGCACCCTTCTACTCATGTGTTTACCTAGCTTCATTGGAAGTAGGAATCCCATCATGAATTTTACAGTTATACATTTTATGCAGCACAACATGTCTCTATATCTCAGCTTTGGAATGTGGTAGGGCAACAATTACCACACCACTCTCGTCGTCAGGACCTCCCTGACACACGGTGTGAGTTTGAAGAAGATCTGAGGAGGTCACTTTTTTTCACCCAAAAAAACACAAAGGGGTACCCCTTTGTGTTTTTTTAGACTAAATTTTTAACCGTCTCAGATTTCTTCCAAACTCACGATGTTGATTAAGCAGGTCCTGACTTACACTGATTATTTTCAGCCTATCTAATCCCAAAGCTGAGAATTGAGGACTTACGTATTTGGGATTTTCTCTCAATTGGTTTATTGGTGTTGAATATATTGGAATTGAATTTATGAACTTGGGCAAAAATTACCACACCACTCTCGTCGTCAGGACCTCCCTGACACACGGTGTGAGTTTGAAGAAGATCTGAGGAGGATACTTTTTTTCACCCAAAAAAACACTAAGGGGTACCTGTTTGTGTTTTTTTAGACTAAATTTTTGACCGTCTCAGATTTCTTCCAAACTCACGATGTTGATTAAGCAGGTCCTGACTTACACAGGGGTGTGATTATTTTCAGCCTATCTAATCCTAAAGCTGAGAATTGAGGACTTACGTAACTGGGATTTTCTCTCAATTGGTTTATTGGTGTTGAATATATTGGAATTAAATTTATGAACTTGTTATACGTCCAATAAAGCAAAATACAGATGCAGTGTAGAGTATATTGGACTGACTAGGCTTTTCTGATCGCACCCTTCTACTCATGTGTTTACCTAGCTTCATTGGAAGTAGGAATCCCATCATGAAATTTACAGTTATACATTTTATGCAGCACAACATGTCCCTATATCTCAGCTTTGGAATGTGGTAGGGCAAAAATTACCACACCACTCTCGTCGTCAAGACCTCCCTGACACACGGTGTGAGTTTGAAGAAGATCTGAGGAGGTCACTTTTTTTCACCCAAAAAAACACAAAGGGGTACCCCTTTGTGTTTTTTTAGACTAAATTTTTAACCGTCTCAGATTTCTTCCAAACTCACGATGTTGATTAAGCAGGTCCTGACTTACACTGATTATTTTCAGCCTATCTAATCCCAAAGCTGAGAATTGAGGACTTACGTATTTGGGATTTTCTCTCAATTGGTTTATTGGTGTTGAATATATTGGAATTGAATTTATGAACTTGGGCAAAAATTACCACACCACTCTCGTCGTCAGGACCTCCCTGACACACGGTGTGAGTTTGAAGAAGATCTGAGGAGGATACTTTTTTTCACCCAAAAAAACACTAAGGGGTACCTGTTTGTGTTTTTTTAGACTAAATTTTTGACCGTCTCAGATTTCTTCCAAACTCACGATGTTGATTAAGCAGGTCCTGACTTACACAGGGGTGTGATTATTTTCAGCCTATCTAATCCTAAAGCTGAGAATTGAGGACTTACGTAACTGGGATTTTCTCTCAATTGGTTTATTGGTGTTGAATATATTGGAATTAAATTTATGAACTTGTTATACGTCCAATAAAGCACAATACAGATGCAGTGTAGAGTATATTGGACTGACTAGGCTTTTCTTATCTCAACCTTCTTCTCGTATGTTTACCTAGCTTCACTGCGAGTAGGAATCCCATCATGAAATTTACAGTTATACAATTTATGCAGCACAACATGTGCCAACACTTTATTGGTGTTGAATATATTGGAATTAAATTTATGAGCTTGTTATACGTCCAATAAAGCAAAATACAGATGCAGTATAGAGTATATTGGACTGACTAGGCTTTTCTTATCTCACCCTTCTACTCATGGGTTTACCTAGCTTCACTGGAAGTAGGAGTCCCATCATGAAATTTACAGTTATACAGTTTATGCAGCACAACATGTCCCTATATCTCAGCTTTGGGATGTGGTAGGGCAACAATTACCACACCATTGTCTTCGTCAGGACCTCTCTGACACACGGTGTGGGTTTGAAGAAGATCTTAAGAGGTCACATTTTTCACCCAAAAAAAACCCACTAGACTAAATTTTTGACCGTCTCAGATTTCTTCCAAACTCACGATGTTGATTAAGCAGGTCCTGACGTATACAGGGGTGTGATTATTTCCAGCCTATCTCATCCCAAAGCTGAGATATGAGGACTAACGTAACTGGGATTTTCTCTCAATAGGTTTATTGGTGTTGAATATATTGGAATTAAATTTATGAGCTTGTTATACGTCCAATAAAGCAAAATACAGATGCAGTGTAGGTTATATTGGACTGACTAGGCTTTTCTGATCGCACCCTTCTACTCATGTGTTTACCTAGCTTCACTGGAAGTAAGAATCCCATCATGAAATTTACAGTTATACATTTTATGCAGCACAACATGTCCCTATATCTCAGCTTTGGGATGTGGTAGGGCAACAATTACCACACCACTGTCTTCGTCAGGACCTCCCTGAGATACGGTGTGGGTTTGAAGAAGATCTGAGGAGGTCACATTTTTCACCCAAAAAAAACCCACTAAGGGGTACCCGTTTGTGTTTTTTTAGACTAACTTTTTAACCGTCTCAGATTTCTTCCAAACTCATGATGTTGATTGAGCAGGTTCTGACTTACACAGGGGTGTGATTATTTTCAGCCTGTCTCATCCCAAAGCTGAGATATGAGGACTAACGTAACTGGGATTTTCTCTCAATAGGTTTATTGGTGTTGAATATATTGGAATTAAATTGATGAGCTTGTTATACGTCCAATAAAGCAAAATACAGATGCAATGTAGGTTATATTGGACTGACTAGGCTTTTCTGATCGCACCCTTCTACTCGTGTGTTTACCTAGCTTCACTGGAAGTAGGAATCCCATCATGAAATTTACAGTTATACATTTTATGCAGCACAACATGTCCCTATATCTCAGCTTTGGGATGTGGTAGGGCAAAAATTACCACACCACTCTCGTCGTCAGGACCTCCCTGATACACGGTGTGAGTTTGAAGAAGATCTGAGGAGGATACTTCTTTTCACGCAAAAAACCACTAAGGGGTACCCGTTTGTGTTTTTTTAGATTAAATTTTTGACCGTCTCAGATTTCTTCCAAACTCACGATGTTGATTAAGCAGGTCCTGACTTACACAGGGGTGTGATTATTTTCAGCCTATCTAATCCCAAAGCTGAGAATTGAGGACTTACGTAACTGTGATTTTCTCTCAATTGGTTTATTGGTGTTGAATATATTGGAATTAAATTTATGAACTTGTTATACGTCCAATAAAGCACAATACAGATGCAGTGTAGAGTATATTGGACTGACTAGGCTTTTCTTATCTCAACCTTCTACTCGTATGTTTACCTAGCTTCACTGCGAGTAGGAATCCCATCATGAAATTTACAGTTATACAATTTATGCAGCACAACATGTGCCTATATCTCAGCTTTGGGATGTGGTAGAGCAACAATTACCACACCATTGTCATCATCAGGACCTCCCTGACACACGGTGTGGGGTTGAAGAAGATCTTAGGAGGTCACATTTTTCACCTAAAAAAAAAACACTAAGGGGTACCCCTTTGTGTTTTTTTTAGACTAACTTTTTAACCGTCTCAGATTTCTTCCAAACTCACGATGTTGATTAAGCAGGTCCTGACTTACACTGATTATTTTCAGCCTATCTAATCCCAAAGCTGAGAATTGAGGACTTACGTAACTGGGATTTTCTCTCAATTGGTTTATTGGTGTTGAATATATTGGAATTGAATTTATGAACTTGGGCAAAAATTACCACACCACTCTCGTCGTCAGGACCTCCCTGACACACGGTGTGAGTTTGAAGAAGATCTGAGGAGGATACTTTTTTTCACCCAAAAAAACACTAAGGGGTACCTGTTTGTGTTTTTTTAGACTAAATTTTTGACCGTCTCAGATTTCTTCCAAACTCACGATGTTGATTAAGCAGGTCCTGACTTACACAGGGGTGTGATTATTTTCAGCCTATCTCATCCCAAAGCTGAGATATGAGGACTTACGTAACTGGGATTTTCTCTCAATAGGTTTATTGGTGTTGAATATATTGGAATTAAATTTATGAGCTTGTTATACGTCCAATAAAGCAAAATACAGATGCAATGTAGGTTATATTGGACTGCCTAGGCTTTTCTGATCGCACCCTTCTACTCATGGGTTTACCTAGCTTCACTGGAAGTAAGAATCCCATCATGAAATTTACAGCTATACATTTTATGCAGCACAACATGTCCCTATATCTCAGCTTTGGGATGTGGTAGGGCAAAAATTACCACACCACTCTCGTCATCAGGACCTCACTGACACACGGTGTGAGTTTGAAGAAGATCTGAGGAGGTCACTTTTTTCACCCAAAAAAACACAAAGGGGTACCCCTTTGTGTTTTTTTTAGACTAACTTTTTAACCGTCTCAGATTTCTTCCAAACACACGATGTTGATTGAGCAGGTCCTGACTTACACAGGGGTGTGATTATTTTTAGGCTATCTCATCCCAAATCTGAGATATGAGGACTAACGTAACTGGGATTTTCTCTCAAAATGTTTATTGGTGTTGAATATATTGGAATTAAATTTATGAGCTTGTTATACGTCCAATAAAGCAAAATACAGATGCAGTGTAGGTTATATTGGACTGACTAGGCTTTTCTGATCGCACCCTTCTACTCATGTGTTTACCTAGCTTCATTGGAAGTAGGAATCCCATCATGAATTTTACAGTTATACATTTTATGCAGCACAACATGTCCCTATATCTCAGCTTTGGAATGTGGTAGGGCAAAAATTACCACACCACTCTCGTCGTCAGGACCTCCCTGACACACGGTGTGAGTTTGAAGAAGATCTGAGGAGGTCACTTTTTTTCACCCAAAAAAACACAAAGGGGTACCCCTTTGTGTTTTTTTAGACTAAATTTTTAACCGTCTCAGATTTCTTCCAAACTCACGATGTTGATTAAGCAGGTCCTGACTTACACTGATTATTTTCAGCCTATCTAATCCCAAAGCTGAGAATTGAGGACTTACGTATTTGGGATTTTCTCTCAATTGGTTTATTGGTGTTGAATATATTGGAATTGAATTTATGAACTTGGGCAAAAATTACCACACCACTCTCGTCGTCAGGACCTCCCTGACACACAGTGTGAGTTTGAAGAAGATCTGAGGAGGATACTTTTTTTCACCCAAAAAAACACTAAGGGGTACCTGTTTGTGTTTTTTTAGACTAAATTTTTGACCGTCTCAGATTTCTTCCAAACTCACGATGTTGATTAAGCAGGTCCTGACTTACACAGGGGTGTGATTATTTTCAGCCTATCTAATCCTAAAGCTGAGAATTGAGGACTTACGTAACTGGGATTTTCTCTCAATTGGTTTATTGGTGTTGAATATATTGGAATTAAATTTATGAACTTGTTATACGTCCAATAAAGCAAAATACAGATGCAGTGTAGAGTATATTGGACTGACTAGGCTTTTCTGATCGCACCCTTCTACTCATGTGTTTACCTAGCTTCATTGGAAGTAGGAATCCCATCATGAAATTTACAGTTATACATTTTATGCAGCACAACATGTCCCTATATCTCAGCTTTGGGATGTGGTAGGGCAACAATTACCACACCACTGTCTTCGTCAGGACCTCCCTGAGATACGGTGTGGGTTTGAAGAAGATCTGAGGAGGTCACATTTTTCACCCAAAAAAAACCCACTAAGGGGTACCCGTTTGTGTTTTTTTAGACTAACTTTTTAACCGTCTCAGATTTCTTCCAAACTCATGATGTTGATTGAGCAGGTTCTGACTTACACAGGGGTGTGATTATTTTCAGCCTGTCTCATCCCAAAGCTGAGATATGAGGACTAACGTAACTGGGATTTTCTCTCAATAGGTTTATTGGTGTTGAATATATTGGAATTAAATTGATGAGCTTGTTATACGTCCAATAAAGCAAAATACAGATGCAATGTAGGTTATATTGGACTGACTAGGCTTTTCTGATCGCACCCTTCTACTCGTGTGTTTACCTAGCTTCACTGGAAGTAGGAATCCCATCATGAAATTTACAGTTATACATTTTATGCAGCACAACATGTCCCTATATCTCAGCTTTGGGATGTGGTAGGGCAAAAATTACCACACCACTCTCGTCGTCAGGACCTCCCTGATACACGGTGTGAGTTTGAAGAAGATCTGAGGAGGATACTTCTTTTCACGCAAAAAACCACTAAGGGGTACCCGTTTGTGTTTTTTTAGATTAAATTTTTGACCGTCTCAGATTTCTTCCAAACTCACGATGTTGATTAAGCAGGTCCTGACTTACACAGGGGTGTGATTATTTTCAGCCTATCTAATCCCAAAGCTGAGAATTGAGGACTTACGTAACTGTGATTTTCTCTCAATTGGTTTATTGGTGTTGAATATATTGGAATTAAATTTATGAACTTGTTATACGTCCAATAAAGCACAATACAGATGCAGTGTAGAGTATATTGGACTGACTAGGCTTTTCTTATCTCAACCTTCTACTCGTATGTTTACCTAGCTTCACTGCGAGTAGGAATCCCATCATGAAATTTACAGTTATACAATTTATGCAGCACAACATGTGCCTATATCTCAGCTTTGGGATGTGGTAGAGCAACAATTACCACACCACTGTCATCATCAGGACCTCCCTGACACACGGTGTGGGGTTGAAGAAGATCTTAGGAGGTCACATTTTTCACCTAAAAAAAAAACACTAAGGGGTACCCCTTTGTGTTTTTTTTAGACTAACTTTTTAACCGTCTCAGATTTCTTCCAAACTCACGATGTTGATTAAGCAGGTCCTGACTTACACTGATTATTTTCAGCCTATCTAATCCCAAAGCTGAGAATTGAGGACTTACGTAACTGGGATTTTCTCTCAATTGGTTTATTGGTGTTGAATATATTGGAATTGAATTTATGAACTTGGGCAAAAATTACCACACCACTCTCGTCGTCAGGACCTCCCTGACACACGGTGTGAGTTTGAAGAAGATCTGAGGAGGATACTTTTTTTCACCCAAAAAAACACTAAGGGGTACCTGTTTGTGTTTTTTTAGACTAAATTTTTGACCGTCTCAGATTTCTTCCAAACTCACGATGTTGATTAAGCAGGTCCTGACTTACACAGGGGTGTGATTATTTTCAGCCTATCTCATCCCAAAGCTGAGATATGAGGACTTACGTAACTGGGATTTTCTCTCAATAGGTTTATTGGTGTTGAATATATTGGAATTAAATTTATGAGCTTGTTATACGTCCAATAAAGCAAAATACAGATGCAATGTAGGTTATATTGGACTGCCTAGGCTTTTCTGATCGCACCCTTCTACTCATGGGTTTACCTAGCTTCACTGGAAGTAAGAATCCCATCATGAAATTTACAGCTATACATTTTATGCAGCACAACATGTCCCTATATCTCAGCTTTGGGATGTGGTAGGGCAAAAATTACCACACCACTCTCGTCATCAGGACCTCACTGACACACGGTGTGAGTTTGAAGAAGATCTGAGGAGGTCACTTTTTTCACCCAAAAAAACACAAAGGGGTACCCCTTTGTGTTTTTTTTAGACTAACTTTTTAACCGTCTCAGATTTCTTCCAAACTCACGATGTTGATTGAGCAGGTCCTGACTTACACAGGGGTGTGATTATTTTTAGGCTATCTCATCCCAAATCTGAGATATGAGGACTAACGTAACTGGGATTTTCTCTCAAAATGTTTATTGGTGTTGAATATATTGGAATTAAATTTATGAGCTTGTTATACGTCCAATAAAGCAAAATACAGATGCAGTGTAGGTTATATTGGACTGACTAGGCTTTTCTGATCGCACCCTTCTACTCATGTGTTTACCTAGCTTCATTGGAAGTAGGAATCCCATCATGAATTTTACAGTTATACATTTTATGCAGCACAACATGTCCCTATATCTCAGCTTTGGGATGTGGTAGGGCAAAAATTACCACACCACTCTCGTCATCAGGACCTCACTGACACACGGTGTGAGTTTGAAGAAGATCTGAGGAGGTCACTTTTTTCACCCAAAAAAACACAAAGGGGTACCCCTTTGTGTTTTTTTTAGACTAACTTTTTAACCGTCTCAGATTTCTTCCAAACTCACGATGTTGATTGAGCAGGTCCTGACTTACACAGGGGTGTGATTATTTTTAGGCTATCTCATCCCAAATCTGAGATATGAGGACTAACGTAACTGGGATTTTCTCTCAAAATGTTTATTGGTGTTGAATATATTGGAATTAAATTTATGAGCTTGTTATACGTCCAATAAAGCAAAATACAGATGCAGTGTAGGTTATATTGGACTGACTAGGCTTTTCTTATCTCACCCTTCTACTCATGGGTTAACCTAGCTTCACTGGAAGTAGGAATCCCATCATGAAATTTACAGTTATACATTTTATGCAGCACAACATGTCCCTATGTCCCTATATCTCAGCTTTGGGATGTGGTAGGGCAAAAATTACCGCACCACTCTCGTCGTCAGGACCTCCTTGACACACGGTGTGAGTTTGAAGAAGATCTGAGGAGGATACTTTTTTTCACCCAAAAAAACACTAAGGTGTACCCTTTTGTGTTTTTTTTTTGACTAAAATTTTGACCGTCTCAGATTTCTTCCAAACTCACGATGTTGATTAAGCAGGTCCTGACTTACACAGGGGTGTGATTATTTTCAGCCTATCTCATCCCAAAGCTGAGAATTGAGGACTTACGTAACTGGGATTTTCTCTCAATTGGTTTATTGGTGTTGAATATATTGGAATTAAATTTATGAACTTGTTATACGTCCAATAAAGCAAAATACAGATGCAGTGTAGAGTATATTGGACTGACTAGGCTTTTCTTATCTCACCCTTCTACTCATGGGTTTACCTAGCTTCACTGGAAGTAAGAATCCCATCATGAAATTTACAACTATACATTTTATGCAGCACAACATGTCCCTATATCTCAGCTTTGGGATGTGGTAGGGCAAAAATTACCACACCACTGTCTTCGTCAGGACCTCCCTGACACACGGTGTGGGTTTGAAGAAGATCTGAGGAGGTCACATTTTTCACCCAAAAAAACACTAAGGGGTAGCCCTTTGTGTTTTTTTAGACTAAATTTTTGACCGTCTCAGATTTCTTCCAAACTCATGATGTTGATTAAGCAGGTCCTGACTTACACAGGGGTGTGATTATTTTCAGCCTATCTCATCCCAAAGCTGAGATATGAGGACTAACGTAACTGGGATTTTCTCTCAATAGGTTTATTGGTGTTGAATATATTGGAATTAAATTTATGAGCTTGTTATACGTCCAATAAAGCAAAATACAGATGCAATGTAGGTTATATTGGACTGCCTAGGCTTTTCTGATCGCACCCTTCTACTCATGGGTTTACCTAGCTTCACTGGAAGTAAGAATCCCATCATGAAATTTACAGCTATACATTTTATGCAGCACAACATGTCCCTATATCTCAGCTTTGGGATGTGGTAGGGCAAAAATTACCACACCACTCTCGTCATCAGGACCTCACTGACACACGGTGTGAGCTTGAAGAAGATCTGAGGAGGTCACTTTTTTCACCCAAAAAAACACTAAGGGGTACCTGTTTGTGTTTTTTTAGACTAAATTTTTGACCGTCTCAGATTTCTTCCAAACTCACGATGTTGATTAAGCAGGTCCTGACTTACACAGGGGTGTGATTATTTTCAGCCTATCTCATCCCAAAGCTGAGAATTGAGGACTTACGTAACTGGGATTTTCTCTCAATTGGTTTATTGGTGTTGAATATATTGGAATTAAATTTATGAACTTGTTATACGTCCAATAAAGCAAAATACAGATGCAGTGTAGAGTATATTGGACTGACTAGGCTTTTCTTATCTCACCCTTCTACTCATGGGTTTACCTAGCTTCACTGGAAGTAAGAATCCCATCATGAAATTTACAACTATACATTTTATGCAGCACAACATGTCCCTATATCTCAGCTTTGGGATGTGGTAGGGCAAAAATTACCACACCACTGTCTTCGTCAGGACCTCCCTGACACACGGTGTGGGTTTGAAGAAGATCTGAGGAGGTCACATTTTTCACCCAAAAAAACACTAAGGGGTAGCCCTTTGTGTTTTTTAGACTAAATTTTTGACCGTCTCAGATTTCTTCCAAACTCATGATGTTGATTAAGCAGGTCCTGACTTACACAGGGGTGTGATTATTTTCAGCCTATCTCATCCCAAAGCTGAGATATGAGGACTAACGTAACTGGGATTTTCTCTCAATAGGTTTATTGGTGTTGAATATATTGGAATTAAATTTATGAGCTTGTTATACGTCCAATAAAGCAAAATACAGATGCAATGTAGGTTATATTGGACTGCCTAGGCTTTTCTGATCGCACCCTTCTACTCATGGGTTTACCTAGCTTCACTGGAAGTAAGAATCCCATCATGAAATTTACAGCTATACATTTTATGCAGCACAACATGTCCCTATATCTCAGCTTTGGGATGTGGTAGGGCAAAAATTACCACACCACTCTCGTCATCAGGACCTCACTGACACACGGTGTGAGCTTGAAGAAGATCTGAGGAGGTCACTTTTTTCACCCAAAAAAACACTAAGGGGTACCTGTTTGTGTTTTTTTAGACTAAATTTTTGACCGTCTCAGATTTCTTCCAAACTCACGATGTTGATTAAGCAGGTCCTGACTTACACAGGGGTGTGATTATTTTCAGCCTATCTCATCCCAAAGCTGAGATATGAGGACTTACGTAACTGGGATTTTCTCTCAATTGGTTTATTGGAATTGAATTTATGAACTTGGGCAAAAATTACCACACCACTCTCTTCGTCAGGACCTCCCTGACACATGGTTTGAGTTTGAAGAAGGTCTGAGGAGGATACTTTTTTTCACTCAAAAAAACACTAAGGGGTACCCTTTTGTGTTTTTTTTTTTGACTAAAATTATGACCGTCTCAGATTTCTTCCAAACTCACGATGTTGATTAAGCAGGTCCTGACTTACACAGGGGTGTGATTATTTTCAGCCTATCTCATCCCAAAGCTGAGATATGAGGACTTACGTAACTGGGATTTTCTCTCAATAGGTTTATTGGTGTTGAATATATTGGAATTAAATTTATGAACTTGTTATACGTCCAATAAAGCAAAATACAGATGCAGTGTAGAGTATATTGGACTGACTAGGCTTTTCTTATCTCACCCTTCTACTCATGGGTTTACCTAGCTTCACTGGAAGTAGGAATCCCATCATGAAATTTACAGTTATACATTTTATGCAGCACAACATGTCCCTATATCTCAGCTTTGGGATGTGGTAGGGCAAAAATTACCACACCACTCTCGTCGTCAGGACCTCCCTGACACACGGTGTGAGTTTGAAGAAGATCTGAGGAGGTCACTTTTTTTCACCCAAAAAAACACAAAGGGGTACCCCTTTGTGTTTTTTTAGACTAAATTTTTGACCGTCTCAGATTTCTTCCAAACTCACGATGTTGATTAAGCAGGTCCTGACTTACACAGGGGTGTGATTATTTTCAGCCTATCTAATCCCAAAGCTGAGAATTGAGGACTTACGTATTTGGGATTTTCTCTCAATTGGTTTATTGGTGTTGAATATATTGGAATTGAATTTATGAACTTGGGCAAAAATTACCACACCACTCTCTTCGTCAGGACCTCCCTGACACATGGTTTGAGTTTGAAGAAGATCTGAGGAGGATACTTTTTTTCACCCAAAAAAACACTAAAGGGTACCCTTTTGCGTTTTTTTTTAGACTAAATTTTTGACCGTCTCAGATTTCTTCCAAACTCACGATGTTGATTAAGCAGGTCCTGACTTACACAGGGGTGTGATTATTTTCAGCCTATCTAATCCCAAAGCTGAGAAATGAGGACTTACGTAACTGGGATTTTCTCTCAATTGGTTTATTGGTGTTGAATATATTGGAATTGAATTTATGAACTTGGGCAAAAATTACCACACCACTCTCGTCGTCAGGACCTCCCTGACACACGGTGTGAGTTTGAAGAAGATCTGAGGAGGATACTTTTCTTCACCCAAAAAAACACTAAGGGGTACCTGTTTGTGTTTTTTTAGACTAAATTTTTGACCGTCTCAGATTTCTTCCAAACTCACGATGTTGATTAAGCAGGTCCTGACTTACACAGGGGTGTGATTATTTTCAGCCTATGAAATCCTAAAGCTGAGAATTGAGGACTTACGTAACTGGGATTTTCTCTCAATTGGTTTATTGGTGTTGAATATATTGGAATTAAATTTATGAACTTGTTATACGTCCAATAAAGCAAAATACAGATGCAGTGTAGAGTATATTGGACTGACTAGGCTTTTCTTATCTCACCCTTCTACTCATGGGTTTACCTAGCTTCACTGGAAGTAGGAATCCCATCATGAAATTTACAGTTATACATTTTATGCAGCACAACATGTCCCTATATCTCAGCTTTGGGATGTGGTAGGGCAAAAATTACCGCACCACTCTCGTCGTCAGGACCTCCTTGACACACGGTGTGAGTTTGAAGAAGATCTGAGGAGGATACTTTTTTTCACCCAAAAAAACACAAAGGGGTACCCCTTTGTGTTTTTTTAGACTAAATTTTTGACCGTCTCAGATTTCTTCCAAACTCACGATGTTGATTAAGCAGGTCCTGACTTACACAGGGGTGTGATTATTTTCAGCCTATCTAATCCTAAAGCTGAGAATTGAGGACTTACGTAACTGGGATTTTCTCTCAATTGGTTTATTGGTGTTGAATATATTGGAATTAAATTTATGAACTTGTTATACGTCCAATAAAGCAAAATACAGATGCGGTATATTGGACTGACTAGGCTTTTCTTATCTCACCCTTCTACTCATGGGTTTACCTAGCTTCACTGGAAGTAGGAATCCCATCATGAAATTTACAGTTATACATTTTATGCAGCACAACATGTCCCTATATCTCAGCTTTGGGATGTGGTAGGGCAAAAATTACCACACCACTCTCGTCGTCAGGACCTCCCTGACACACGGTGTGAGTTTGAAGAAGATCTGAGGAGGTCACTTTTTTTCACCCAAAAAAACACAAAGGGGTACCCCTTTGTGTTTTTTTAGACTAAATTTTTGACCGTCTCAGATTTCTTCCAAACTCACGATGTTGATTAAGCAGGTCCTGACTTACACAGGGGTGTGATTATTTTCAGCCTATCTAATCCCAAAGCTGAGAAATGAGGACTTACGTAACTGGGATTTTCTCTCAATTGGTTTATTGGTGTTGAATATATTGGAATTGAATTTATGAACTTGGGCAAAAATTACCACACCACTCTCGTCGTCAGGACCTCCCTGACACACGGTGTGAGTTTGAAGAAGATCTGAGGAGGATACTTTTCTTCACCCAAAAAAACACTAAGGGGTACCTGTTTGTGTTTTTTTAGACTAAATTTTTGACCGTCTCAGATTTCTTCCAAACTCACGATGTTGATTAAGCAGGTCCTGACTTACACAGGGGTGTGATTATTTTCAGCCTATGAAATCCTAAAGCTGAGAATTGAGGACTTACGTAACTGGGATTTTCTCTCAATTGGTTTATTGGTGTTGAATATATTGGAATTAAATTTATGAACTTGTTATACGTCCAATAAAGCAAAATACAGATGCAGTGTAGAGTATATTGGACTGACTAGGCTTTTCTTATCTCACCCTTCTACTCATGGGTTTACCTAGCTTCACTGGAAGTAGGAATCCCATCATGAAATTTACAGTTATACATTTTATGCAGCACAACATGTCCCTATATCTCAGCTTTGGGATGTGGTAGGGCAAAAATTACCGCACCACTCTCGTCGTCAGGACCTCCTTGACACACGGTGTGAGTTTGAAGAAGATCTGAGGAGGATACTTTTTTTCACCCAAAAAAACACAAAGGGGTACCCCTTTGTGTTTTTTTAGACTAAATTTTTGACCGTCTCAGATTTCTTCCAAACTCACGATGTTGATTAAGCAGGTCCTGACTTACACAGGGGTGTGATTATTTTCAGCCTATCTAATCCTAAAGCTGAGAATTGAGGACTTACGTAACTGGGATTTTCTCTCAATTGGTTTATTGGTGTTGAATATATTGGAATTAAATTTATGAACTTGTTATACGTCCAATAAAGCAAAATACAGATGCGGTATATTGGACTGACTAGGCTTTTCTTATCTCACCCTTCTACTCATGGGTTTACCTAGCTTCACTGGAAGTAGGAATCCCATCATGAAATTTACAGTTATACATTTTATGCAGCACAACATGTCCCTATATCTCAGCTTTGGGATGTGGTAGGGCAAAAATTACCACACCACTCTCGTCGTCAGGACCTCCCTGACACACGGTGTGAGTTTGAAGAAGATCTGAGGAGGTCACTTTTTTTCACCCAAAAAAACACAAAGGGGTACCCCTTTGTGTTTTTTTAGACTAAATTTTTGACCGTCTCAGATTTCTTCCAAACTCACGATGTTGATTAAGCAGGTCCTGACTTACACAGGGGTGTGATTATTTTCAGCCTATCTAATCCCAAAGCTGAGAAATGAGGACTTACGTAACTGGGATTTTCTCTCAATTGGTTTATTGGTGTTGAATATATTGGAATTGAATTTATGAACTTGGGCAAAAATTACCACACCACTCTCGTCGTCAGGACCTCCCTGACACACGGTGTGAGTTTGAAGAAGATCTGAGGAGGATACTTTTCTTCACCCAAAAAAACACTAAGGGGTACCTGTTTGTGTTTTTTTAGACTAAATTTTTGACCGTCTCAGATTTCTTCCAAACTCACGATGTTGATTAAGCAGGTCCTGACTTACACAGGGGTGTGATTATTTTCAGCCTATGAAATCCTAAAGCTGAGAATTGAGGACTTACGTAACTGGGATTTTCTCTCAATTGGTTTATTGGTGTTGAATATATTGGAATTAAATTTATGAACTTGTTATACGTCCAATAAAGCAAAATACAGATGCGGTGTAGAGTATATTGGACTGACTAGGCTTTTCTTATCTCACCCTTCTACTCATGGGTTTACCTAGCTTCACTGGAAGTAGGAATCCCATCATGAAATTTACAGTTATACATTTTATGCAGCACAACATGTCCCTATATCTCAGCTTTGGGATGTGGTAGGGCAAAAATTACCGCACCACTCTCGTCGTCAGGACCTCCCTGACACACGGTGTGAGTTTGAAGAAGATCTGAGGAGGTCACTTTTTTTCACCCAAAAAACACAAAGGGGTACCCCTTTGTGTTTTTTTAGACTAAATTTTTGACCGTCTCAGATTTCTTCCAAACTCACGTTGTTGATTAAGCAGGTCCTGACTTACACAGGGGTGTGATTATTTTCAGCCTATCTAATCCCAAAGCTGAGAATTGAGGACTTACGTAACTGGGATTTTCTCTCAATTGGTTTATTGGTGTTGAATATATTGGAATTGAATTTATGAACTTGGGCAAAAATTACCACACCACTCTCGTCGTCAGGACCTCCCTGACACACGGTGTGAGTTTGAAGAAGATCTGAGGAGGATACTTTTTTCACCCAAAAAACACTAAGGGGTACCTGTTTGTGTTTTTTTAGACTAAATTTTTGACCGTCTCAGATTTCTTCCAAACTCACGATGTTGATTAAGCAGGTCCTGACTTACACAGGGGTGTGATTATTTTCAGCCTATCTAATCCTAAAGCTGAGAATTGAGGACTTACGTAACTGGGATTTTCTCTCAATTGGTTTATTGGCGTTGAATATATTGGAATTAAATTTATGAACTTGTTATACGTCCAATAAAGCAAAATACAGATGCGGTATATTGGACTGACTAGGCTTTTCTTATCTCACCCTTCTACTCATGGGTTTACCTAGCTTCACTGGAAGTAGGAATCCCATCATGAAATTTACAGTTATACATTTTATGCAGCACAACATGTCCCTATATCTCAGCTTTGGGATGTGGTAGGGCAAAAATTACCGCACCACTCTCGTCGTCAGGACCTCCTTGACACACGGTGTGAGTTTGAAGAAGATCTGAGGAGGATACTTTTTTTCACCCAAAAAAACACTAAGGGGTACCCCTTTGTGTTTTTTTTTTTTGACTAAAATTTTGACCGTCTCAGATTTCTTCCAAACTCACGATGTTGATTAAGCAGGTCCTGACTTACACAGGGGTGTGATTATTTTCAGCCTATCTCATCCCAAAGCTGAGAATTGAGGACTTACGTAACTGGGATTTTCTCTCAATAGGTTTATTGGTGTTGAATATATTGGAATTAAATTTATGAACTTGTTATACATCCAATAAAGCAAAATACAGATGCGGTGTAGAGTATATTGGACTGACTAGGCTTTTCTTATCTCACCCTTCTACTCATGGGTTTACCTAGCTTCACTGGAAGTAGGAATCCTATCATGAAATTTACGGTTATACATTTTATGCAGCACAACATGTCCCTATATCTCAGCTTTGGGATGTGGTAGGGCAAAAATTACCACACCACTCTCGTCGTCAGGACCTCCCTGACACACGGTGTGAGTTTGAAGAAGATCTGAGGAGGTCACTTTTTTTCACCCAAAAAAACACTAAGGGGTACCTGTTTGTGTTTTTTTAGACTAAATTTTTGACCGTCTCAGATTTCTTCCAAACTCACGATGTTGATTAAGCAGGTCCTGACTTACACAGGGGTGTGATTATTTTCAGCCTATCTAATCCCAAAGCTGAGAATTGAGGACTTACGTAACTGGGATTTTCTCTCAATTGGTTTATTGTTGTTGAATATATTGGAATTAAATTTATGAACTTGTTATACGTCCAATAAAGCAAAATACAGATGCAGTATATTGGACTGACTAGGCTTTTCTTATCTCACCCTTCTACTCATGGGTTTACCTAGCTTCACTGGAAGTAGGAATCCCATCATGAAATTTACAGTTATACATTTTATACAGCACAACATGTCCCTATATCTCAGCTTTGGGATGTGGTAGGGCAAAAATTACCACACCACTCTCGTCGTCAGGACCTCCCTGACACACGGTGTGAGTTTGAAGAAGATCTGAGGAGGTCACTTTTTTTCACCCAAAAAAACACAAAGGGGTACCCCTTTGTGTTTTTTTAGACTAAATTTTTGACCGTCTCAGATTTCTTCCAAACTCACGATGTTGATTAAGCAGGTCCTGACTTACACAGGGGTGTGATTATTTTCAGCCTATCTAATCCCAAAGCTGAGAAATGAGGACTTACGTAACTGGGATTTTCTCTCAATTGGTTTATTGGTGTTGAATATATTGGAATTGAATTTATGAACTTGGGCAAAAATTACCACACCACTCTCGTCGTCAGGACCTCCCTGACACACGGTGTGAGTTTGAAGAAGATCTGAGGAGGATACTTTTCTTCACCCAAAAAAACACTAAGGGGTACCTGTTTGTGTTTTTTTAGACTAAATTTTTGACCGTCTCAGATTTCTTCCAAACTCACGATGTTGATTAAGCAGGTCCTGACTTACACAGGGGTGTGATTATTTTCAGCCTATGAAATCCTAAAGCTGAGAATTGAGGACTTACGTAACTGGGATTTTCTCTCAATTGGTTTATTGGTGTTGAATATATTGGAATTAAATTTATGAACTTGTTATACGTCCAATAAAGCAAAATACAGATGCGGTGTAGAGTATATTGGACTGACTAGGCTTTTCTTATCTCACCCTTCTACTCATGGGTTTACCTAGCTTCACTGGAAGTAGGAATCCCATCATGAAATTTACAGTTATACATTTTATGCAGCACAACATGTCCCTATATCTCAGCTTTGGGATGTGGTAGGGCAAAAATTACCGCACCACTCTCGTCGTCAGGACCTCCCTGACACACGGTGTGAGTTTGAAGAAGATCTGAGGAGGTCACTTTTTTTCACCCAAAAAACACAAAGGGGTACCCCTTTGTGTTTTTTTAGACTAAATTTTTGACCGTCTCAGATTTCTTCCAAACTCACGTTGTTGATTAAGCAGGTCCTGACTTACACAGGGGTGTGATTATTTTCAGCCTATCTAATCCCAAAGCTGAGAATTGAGGACTTACGTAACTGGGATTTTCTCTCAATTGGTTTATTGGTGTTGAATATATTGGAATTGAATTTATGAACTTGGGCAAAAATTACCACACCACTCTCGTCGTCAGGACCTCCCTGACACACGGTGTGAGTTTGAAGAAGATCTGAGGAGGATACTTTTTTCACCCAAAAAACACTAAGGGGTACCTGTTTGTGTTTTTTTAGACTAAATTTTTGACCGTCTCAGATTTCTTCCAAACTCACGATGTTGATTAAGCAGGTCCTGACTTACACAGGGGTGTGATTATTTTCAGCCTATCTAATCCTAAAGCTGAGAATTGAGGACTTACGTAACTGGGATTTTCTCTCAATTGGTTTATTGGCGTTGAATATATTGGAATTAAATTTATGAACTTGTTATACGTCCAATAAAGCAAAATACAGATGCGGTATATTGGACTGACTAGGCTTTTCTTATCTCACCCTTCTACTCATGGGTTTACCTAGCTTCACTGGAAGTAGGAATCCCATCATGAAATTTACAGTTATACATTTTATGCAGCACAACATGTCCCTATATCTCAGCTTTGGGATGTGGTAGGGCAAAAATTACCGCACCACTCTCGTCGTCAGGACCTCCTTGACACACGGTGTGAGTTTGAAGAAGATCTGAGGAGGATACTTTTTTTCACCCAAAAAAACACTAAGGGGTACCCCTTTGTGTTTTTTTTTTTTGACTAAAATTTTGACCGTCTCAGATTTCTTCCAAACTCACGATGTTGATTAAGCAGGTCCTGACTTACACAGGGGTGTGATTATTTTCAGCCTATCTCATCCCAAAGCTGAGAATTGAGGACTTACGTAACTGGGATTTTCTCTCAATAGGTTTATTGGTGTTGAATATATTGGAATTAAATTTATGAACTTGTTATACATCCAATAAAGCAAAATACAGATGCGGTGTAGAGTATATTGGACTGACTAGGCTTTTCTTATCTCACCCTTCTACTCATGGGTTTACCTAGCTTCACTGGAAGTAGGAATCCTATCATGAAATTTACGGTTATACATTTTATGCAGCACAACATGTCCCTATATCTCAGCTTTGGGATGTGGTAGGGCAAAAATTACCACACCACTCTCGTCGTCAGGACCTCCCTGACACACGGTGTGAGTTTGAAGAAGATCTGAGGAGGTCACTTTTTTTCACCCAAAAAAACACTAAGGGGTACCTGTTTGTGTTTTTTTAGACTAAATTTTTGACCGTCTCAGATTTCTTCCAAACTCACGATGTTGATTAAGCAGGTCCTGACTTACACAGGGGTGTGATTATTTTCAGCCTATCTAATCCCAAAGCTGAGAATTGAGGACTTACGTAACTGGGATTTTCTCTCAATTGGTTTATTGTTGTTGAATATATTGGAATTAAATTTATGAACTTGTTATACGTCCAATAAAGCAAAATACAGATGCAGTATATTGGACTGACTAGGCTTTTCTTATCTCACCCTTCTACTCATGGGTTTACCTAGCTTCACTGGAAGTAGGAATCCCATCATGAAATTTACAGTTATACATTTTATGCAGCACAACATGTCCCTATATCTCAGCTTTGGGATGTGGTAGGGCAAAATTTACCACACTACTCTCGTCGTCAGGACCTCCCTGACACACGGTGTGAGTTTGAAGAAGATCTGAGGAGATCACTTTTTTCACCCAAAAAAACACTAAGGGGTACCTGTTTGTGTTTTTTTAGACTAAGTTTTTGACCGTCTCAGATTTCTTCCAAACTCACGATGTTGATTAAGCAGGTCCTGACTTACACAGGGGTGTGATTATTTTCAGCCTATCTAATCCCAAAGCTGAGAAATGAGGACTTACGTAACTGGGATTTTCTCTCAATTGGTTTATTGGTGTTGAATATATTGGAATTGAATTTATGAACTTGGGCAAAAATTACCACACCACTCTCGTCGTCAGGACCTCCCTGACACACGGTGTGAGTTTGAAGAAGATCTGAGGAGGATACTTTTCTTCACCCAAAAAAACACTAAGGGGTACCTGTTTGTGTTTTTTTAGACTAAATTTTTGACCGTCTCAGATTTCTTCCAAACTCACGATGTTGATTAAGCAGGTCCTGACTTACACAGGGGTGTGATTATTTTCAGCCTATGAAATCCTAAAGCTGAGAATTGAGGACTTACGTAACTGGGATTTTCTCTCAATTGGTTTATTGGTGTTGAATATATTGGAATTAAATTTATGAACTTGTTATACGTCCAATAAAGCAAAATACAGATGCAGTGTAGAGTATATTGGACTGACTAGGCTTTTCTTATCTCACCCTTCTACTCATGGGTTTACCTAGCTTCACTGGAAGTAGGAATCCCATCATGAAATTTACAGTTATACATTTTATGCAGCACAACATGTCCCTATATCTCAGCTTTGGGATGTGGTAGGGCAAAAATTACCGCACCACTCTCGTCGTCAGGACCTCCTTGACACACGGTGTGAGTTTGAAGAAGATCTGAGGAGGATACTTTTTTTCACCCAAAAAAACACAAAGGGGTACCCCTTTGTGTTTTTTTAGACTAAATTTTTGACCGTCTCAGATTTCTTCCAAACTCACGATGTTGATTAAGCAGGTCCTGACTTACACAGGGGTGTGATTATTTTCAGCCTATCTAATCCTAAAGCTGAGAATTGAGGACTTACGTAACTGGGATTTTCTCTCAATTGGTTTATTGGTGTTGAATATATTGGAATTAAATTTATGAACTTGTTATACGTCCAATAAAGCAAAATACAGATGCGGTGTAGAGTATATTGGACTGACTAGGCTTTTCTTATC
Source organism: Hoplias malabaricus (assembly GCF_029633855.1). Classification (NCBI taxonomy): domain Eukaryota; kingdom Metazoa; phylum Chordata; class Actinopteri; order Characiformes; family Erythrinidae; genus Hoplias; species Hoplias malabaricus. The sequence continues at coordinate 974,825 of NC_089810.1, forward strand.
TCACCCTTCTACTCATGGGTTTACCTAGCTTCACTGGAAGTAGGAATCCCATCATGAAATTTACAGTTATACATTTTATGCAGCACAACATGTCCCTATATCTCAGCTTTGGGATGTGGTAGGGCAAAAATTACCGCACCACTCTCGTCGTCAGGACCTCCCTGACACACGGTGTGAGTTTGAAGAAGATCTGAGGAGGTCACTTTTTTTCACCCAAAAAACACAAAGGGGTACCCCTTTGTGTTTTTTTAGACTAAATTTTTGACCGTCTCAGATTTCTTCCAAACTCACGTTGTTGATTAAGCAGGTCCTGACTTACACAGGGGTGTGATTATTTTCAGCCTATCTAATCCCAAAGCTGAGAATTGAGGACTTACGTAACTGGGATTTTCTCTCAATTGGTTTATTGGTGTTGAATATATTGGAATTGAATTTATGAACTTGGGCAAAAATTACCACACCACTCTCGTCGTCAGGACCTCCCTGACACACGGTGTGAGTTTGAAGAAGATCTGAGGAGGATACTTTTTTCACCCAAAAAACACTAAGGGGTACCTGTTTGTGTTTTTTTAGACTAAATTTTTGACCGTCTCAGATTTCTTCCAAACTCACGATGTTGATTAAGCAGGTCCTGACTTACACAGGGGTGTGATTATTTTCAGCCTATCTAATCCTAAAGCTGAGAATTGAGGACTTACGTAACTGGGATTTTCTCTCAATTGGTTTATTGGTGTTGAATATATTGGAATTAAATTTATGAACTTGTTATACGTCCAATAAAGCAAAATACAGATGCGGTATATTGGACTGACTAGGCTTTTCTTATCTCACCCTTCTACTCATGGGTTTACCTAGCTTCACTGGAAGTAGGAATCCCATCATGAAATTTACAGTTATACATTTTATGCAGCACAACATGTCCCTATATCTCAGCTTTGGGATGTGGTAGGGCAAAAATTACCGCACCACTCTCGTCGTCAGGACCTCCCTGACACACGGTGTGAGTTTGAAGAAGATCTGAGGAGGATACTTTTTTTCACCCAAAAAAACACTAAGGGGTACCCCTTTGTGTTTTTTTTTTTTGACTAAAATTTTGACCGTCTCAGATTTCTTCCAAACTCACGATGTTGATTAAGCAGGTCCTGACTTACACAGGGGTGTGATTATTTTCAGCCTATCTCATCCCAAAGCTGAGAATTGAGGACTTACGTAACTGGGATTTTCTCTCAATAGGTTTATTGGTGTTGAATATATTGGAATTAAATTTATGAACTTGTTATACATCCAATAAAGCAAAATACAGATGCGGTGTAGAGTATATTGGACTGACTAGGCTTTTCTTATCTCACCCTTCTACTCATGGGTTTACCTAGCTTCACTGGAAGTAGGAATCCTATCATGAAATTTACGGTTATACATTTTATGCAGCACAACATGTCCCTATATCTCAGCTTTGGGATGTGGTAGGGCAAAAATTACCACACCACTCTCGTCGTCAGGACCTCCCTGACACACGGTGTGAGTTTGAAGAAGATCTGAGGAGGTCACTTTTTTTCACCCAAAAAAACACAAAGGGGTACCCCTTTGTGTTTTTTAGACTAAATTTTTGACCGTCTCAGATTTCTTCCAAACTCACGATGTTGATTAAGCAGGTCCTGACTTACACAGGGGTGTGATTATTTTCAGCCTATCTAATCCCAAAGCTGAGAATTGAGGACTTACGTAACTGGGATTTTCTCTCAATTGGTTTATTGTTGTTGAATATATTGGAATTAAATTTATGAACTTGTTATACGTCCAATAAAGCAAAATACAGATGCAGTATATTGGACTGACTAGGCTTTTCTTATCTCACCCTTCTACTCATGGGTTTACCTAGCTTCACTGGAAGTAGGAATCCCATCATGAAATTTACAGTTATACATTTTATGCAGCACAACATGTCCCTATATCTCAGCTTTGGGATGTGGTAGGGCAAAATTTACCACACTACTCTCGTCGTCAGGACCTCCCTGACACACGGTGTGAGTTTGAAGAAGATCTGAGGAGATCACTTTTTTCACCCAAAAAAACACTAAGGGGTACCTGTTTGTGTTTTTTTAGACTAAGTTTTTGACCGTCTCAGATTTCTTCCAAACTCACGATGTTGATTAAGCAGGTCCTGACTTACACAGGGGTGTGATTATTTTCAGCCTATCTAATCCCAAAGCTGAGAAATGAGGACTTACGTAACTGGGATTTTCTCTCAATTGGTTTATTGGTGTTGAATATATTGGAATTGAATTTATGAACTTGGGCAAAAATTACCACACCACTCTCGTCGTCAGGACCTCCCTGACACACGGTGTGAGTTTGAAGAAGATCTGAGGAGGATACTTTTCTTCACCCAAAAAAACACTAAGGGGTACCTGTTTGTGTTTTTTTAGACTAAATTTTTGACCGTCTCAGATTTCTTCCAAACTCACGATGTTGATTAAGCAGGTCCTGACTTACACAGGGGTGTGATTATTTTCAGCCTATGAAATCCTAAAGCTGAGAATTGAGGACTTACGTAACTGGGATTTTCTCTCAATTGGTTTATTGGTGTTGAATATATTGGAATTAAATTTATGAACTTGTTATACGTCCAATAAAGCAAAATACAGATGCAGTGTAGAGTATATTGGACTGACTAGGCTTTTCTTATCTCACCCTTCTACTCATGGGTTTACCTAGCTTCACTGGAAGTAGGAATCCCATCATGAAATTTACAGTTATACATTTTATGCAGCACAACATGTCCCTATATCTCAGCTTTGGGATGTGGTAGGGCAAAAATTACCGCACCACTCTCGTCGTCAGGACCTCCTTGACACACGGTGTGAGTTTGAAGAAGATCTGAGGAGGATACTTTTTTTCACCCAAAAAAACACAAAGGGGTACCCCTTTGTGTTTTTTTAGACTAAATTTTTGACCGTCTCAGATTTCTTCCAAACTCACGATGTTGATTAAGCAGGTCCTGACTTACACAGGGGTGTGATTATTTTCAGCCTATCTAATCCTAAAGCTGAGAATTGAGGACTTACGTAACTGGGATTTTCTCTCAATTGGTTTATTGGTGTTGAATATATTGGAATTAAATTTATGAACTTGTTATACGTCCAATAAAGCAAAATACAGATGCGGTGTAGAGTATATTGGACTGACTAGGCTTTTCTTATCTCACCCTTCTACTCATGGGTTTACCTAGCTTCACTGGAAGTAGGAATCCCATCATGAAATTTACAGTTATACATTTTATGCAGCACAACATGTCCCTATATCTCAGCTTTGGGATGTGGTAGGGCAAAATTTACCACACTACTCTCGTCGTCAGGACCTCCCTGACACACGGTGTGAGTTTGAAGAAGATCTGAGGAGATCACTTTTTTCACCCAAAAAAACACTAAGGGGTACCTGTTTGTGTTTTTTTAGACTAAGTTTTTGACCGTCTCAGATTTCTTCCAAACTCACGATGTTGATTAAGCAGGTCCTGACTTACACAGGGGTGTGATTATTTTCAGCCTATCTCATCCCAAAGCTGAGATATGAGGACTTACGTAACTGGGATTTTCTCTCAATAGGTTTATTGGTGTTGAATATATTGGAATTAAATTTATGAACTTGTTATACGTCCAATAAAGCAAAATACAGATGCAGTGTAGAGTATATTGGACTGACTAGGCTTTTCTTATCTCACCCTTCTACTCATGGGTTTACCTAGCTTCACTGGAAGTAGGAATCCCATCATGAAATTTACAGTTATACATTTTATGCAGCACAACATGTCCCTATATCTCAGCTTTGGGACGTGGTAGGGCAAGAATTACCGCACCACTCTCGTCGTCAGGACCTCCTTGACACACGGTGTGAGTTTGAAGAAGATCTGAGGAGGATACTTTTTTTCACCCAAAAAAACACTAAGGGGTACCCCTTTGTGTTTTTTTTTTTTAGACTAAATTTTTGACCGTCTCAGATTTCTTCCAAACTCACGATGTTGATTAAGCAGGTCCTGACTTACACAGGGGTGTGATTATTTTCAGCCTATCTAATCCCAAAGCTGAGAATTGAGGACTTACGTAACTGGGATTTTCTCTCAATTGGTTTATTGGTGTTGAATATATTGGAATTGAATTTATGAACTTGGGCAAAAATTACCACACCACTCTCGTCGTCAGGACCTCCCTGACACACGGTGTGAGTTTGAAGAAGATCTGAGGAGATCACTTTTTTCACCCAAAAAAACACTAAGGGGTACCTGTTTGTGTTTTTTTAGACTAAATTTTTGACCATCTCAGATTTCTTCCAAACTCACGATGTTGATTAAGCAGGTCCTGACTTACACAGGGGTGTGATTATTTTCAGCCTATCTCATCCCAAAGCTGAGATATGAGGACTTACGTAACTGGGATTTTCTCTCAATAGGTTTTTTGGTGTTGAATATATTGGAATTAAATTTATGAACTTGTTATACGTCCAATAAAGCAAAATACAGATGCGGTATATTGGACTGACTAGGCTTTTCTTATCTCACCCTTCTACTCATGGGTTTACCTAGCTTCACTGGAAGTAGGAATCCCATCATGAAATTTACAGTTATACATTTTATGCAGCACAACATGTCCCTATATCTCAGCTTTGGGACGTGGTAGGGCAAGAATTACCGCACCACTCTCGTCGTCAGGACCTCCTTGACACACGGTGTGAGTTTGAAGAAGATCTGAGGAGGATACTTTTTTTCACCCAAAAAAACACTAAGGGGTACCCCTTTGTGTTTTTTTTTTTTAGACTAAATTTTTGACCGTCTCAGATTTCTTCCAAACTCACGATGTTGATTAAGCAGGTCCTGACTTACACAGGGGTGTGATTATTTTCAGCCTATCTAATCCCAAAGCTGAGAATTGAGGACTTACGTAACTGGGATTTTCTCTCAATTGGTTTATTGGTGTTGAATATATTGGAATTGAATTTATGAACTTGGGCAAAAATTACCACACCACTCTCGTCGTCAGGACCTCCCTGACACACGGTGTGAGTTTGAAGAAGATCTGAGGAGATCACTTTTTTCACCCAAAAAAACACTAAGGGGTACCTGTTTGTGTTTTTTTAGACTAAATTTTTGACCATCTCAGATTTCTTCCAAACTCACGATGTTGATTAAGCAGGTCCTGACTTACACAGGGGTGTGATTATTTTCAGCCTATCTCATCCCAAAGCTGAGATATGAGGACTTACGTAACTGGGATTTTCTCTCAATAGGTTTTTTGGTGTTGAATATATTGGAATTAAATTTATGAACTTGTTATACGTCCAATAAAGCAAAATACAGATGCGGTATATTGGACTGACTAGGCTTTTCTTATCTCACCCTTCTACTCATGGGTTTACCTAGCTTCACTGGAAGTAGGAATCCCATCATGAAATTTACAGTTATACATTTTATGCAGCACAACATGTCCCTATATCTCAGCTTTGGGATGTGGTAGGGCAAAAATTACCGCACCACTCTCGTCGTCAGGACCTCCTTGACACACGGTGTGAGTTTGAAGAAGATCTGAGGAGGATACTTTTTTTCACCCAAAAAAACACTAAGGGGTACCCCTTTGTGTTTTTTTTTTTTTGACTAAAATTTTGACCGTCTCAGATTTCTTCCAAACTCACGATGTTGATTAAGCAGGTCCTGACTTACACAGGGGTGTGATTATTTTCAGCCTATCTCATCCCAAAGCTGAGAATTGAGGACTTACGTAACTGGGATTTTCTCTCAATAGGTTTATTGGTGTTGAATATATTGGAATTAAATTTATGAACTTGTTATACATCCAATAAAGCAAAATACAGATGCGGTGTAGAGTATATTGGACTGACTAGGCTTTTCTTATCTCACCCTTCTACTCATGGGTTTACCTAGCTTCACTGGAAGTAGGAATCCCATCATGAAATTTACAGTTATACATTTTATGCAGCACAACATGTCCCTATATCTCAGCTTTGGGATGTGGTAGGGCAAAAATTACCGCACTACTCTCGTCGTCAGGACCTCCCTGACACACGGTGTGAGTTTGAAGAAGATCTGAGGAGATCACTTTTTTCACCCAAAAAAACACTAAGGGGTACCTGTTTGTGTTTTTTTAGACTAAATTTTTGACCGTCTCAGATGTCTTCCAAACTCACGATGTTGATTAAGCAGGTCCTGACTTACACAGGGGTGTGATTATTTTCAGCCTATCTAATCCTAAAGCTGAGAATTGAGGACTTACGTAACTGGGATTTTCTCTCAATTGGTTTATTGGTGTTGAATATATTGGAATTAAATTTATGAACTTGTTATACGTCCAATAAAGCAAAATACAGATGCGGTGTAGAGTATATTGGACTGACTAGGCTTTTCTTATCTCACCCTTCTACTCATGGGTTTACCTAGCTTCACTGGAAGTAGGAATCCCATCATGAAATTTACAGTTATACATTTTATGCAGCACAACATGTCCCTATATCTCAGCTTTGGGATGTGGTAGGGCAAAAATTACCGCACTACTCTCGTCGTCAGGACCTCCCTGACACACGGTGTGAGTTTGAAGAAGATCTGAGGAGATCACTTTTTTCACCCAAAAAAACACTAAGGGGTACCTGTTTGTGTTTTTTTAGACTAAATTTTTGACCGTCTCAGATGTCTTCCAAACTCACGATGTTGATTAAGCAGGTCCTGACTTACACAGGGGTGTGATTATTTTCAGCCTATCTAATCCTAAAGCTGAGAATTGAGGACTTACGTAACTGGGATTTTCTCTCAATTGGTTTATTGGTGTTGAATATATTGGAATTAAATTTATGAACTTGTTATACGTCCAATAAAGCAAAATACAGATGCGGTGTAGAGTATATTGGACTGACTAGGCTTTTCTTATCTCACCCTTCTACTCATGGGTTTACCTAGCTTCACTGGAAGTAGGAATCCCATCATGAAATTTACAGTTATACATTTTATGCAGCACAACATGTCCCTATATCTCAGCTTTGGGATGTGGTAGGGCAAAAATTACCGCACCACTCTCGTCGTCAGGACCTCCCTGACACACGGTGTGAGTTTGAAGAAGATCTGAGGAGGTCACTTTTTTTCACCCAAAAAACACAAAGGGGTACCCCTTTGTGTTTTTTAGACTAAATTTTTGACCGTCTCAGATTTCTTCCAAACTCACGTTGTTGATTAAGCAGGTCCTGACTTACACAGGGGTGTGATTATTTTCAGCCTATCTAATCCCAAAGCTGAGAATTGAGGACTTACGTAACTGGGATTTTCTCTCAATTGGTTTATTGGTGTTGAATATATTGGAATTGAATTTATGAACTTGGGCAAAAATTACCACACCACTCTCGTCGTCAGGACCTCCCTGACACACGGTGTGAGTTTGAAGAAGATCTGAGGAGGATACTTTTTTCACCCAAAAAACACTAAGGGGTACCTGTTTGTGTTTTTTTAGACTAAATTTTTGACCGTCTCAGATTTCTTCCAAACTCACGATGTTGATTAAGCAGGTCCTGACTTACACAGGGGTGTGATTATTTTCAGCCTATCTAATCCTAAAGCTGAGAATTGAGGACTTACGTAACTGGGATTTTCTCTCAATTGGTTTATTGGTGTTGAATATATTGGAATTAAATTTATGAACTTGTTATACGTCCAATAAAGCAAAATACAGATGCGGTATATTGGACTGACTAGGCTTTTCTTATCTCACCCTTCTACTCATGGGTTTACCTAGCTTCACTGGAAGTAGGAATCCCATCATGAAATTTACAGTTATACATTTTATGCAGCACAACATGTCCCTATATCTCAGCTTTGGGATGTGGTAGGGCAAAAATTACCGCACCACTCTCGTCGTCAGGACCTCCTTGACACACGGTGTGAGTTTGAAGAAGATCTGAGGAGGATACTTTTTTTCACCCAAAAAAACACTAAGGGGTACCCCTTTGTGTTTTTTTTTTTTGACTAAAATTTTGACCGTCTCAGATTTCTTCCAAACTCACGATGTTGATTAAGCAGGTCCTGACTTACACAGGGGTGTGATTATTTTCAGCCTATCTCATCCCAAAGCTGAGAATTGAGGACTTACGTAACTGGGATTTTCTCTCAATAGGTTTATTGGTGTTGAATATATTGGAATTAAATTTATGAACTTGTTATACATCCAATAAAGCAAAATACAGATGCGGTGTAGAGTATATTGGACTGACTAGGCTTTTCTTATCTCACCCTTCTACTCATGGGTTTACCTAGCTTCACTGGAAGTAGGAATCCTATCATGAAATTTACGGTTATACATTTTATGCAGCACAACATGTCCCTATATCTCAGCTTTGGGATGTGGTAGGGCAAAAATTACCACACCACTCTCGTCGTCAGGACCTCCCTGACACACGGTGTGAGTTTGAAGAAGATCTGAGGAGGTCACTTTTTTTCACCCAAAAAAACACAAAGGGGTACCCCTTTGTGTTTTTTAGACTAAATTTTTGACCGTCTCAGATTTCTTCCAAACTCACGATGTTGATTAAGCAGGTCCTGACTTACACAGGGGTGTGATTATTTTCAGCCTATCTAATCCCAAAGCTGAGAATTGAGGACTTACGTAACTGGGATTTTCTCTCAATTGGTTTATTGTTGTTGAATATATTGGAATTAAATTTATGAACTTGTTATACGTCCAATAAAGCAAAATACAGATGCAGTATATTGGACTGACTAGGCTTTTCTTATCTCACCCTTCTACTCATGGGTTTACCTAGCTTCACTGGAAGTAGGAATCCCATCATGAAATTTACAGTTATACATTTTATGCAGCACAACATGTCCCTATATCTCAGCTTTGGGATGTGGTAGGGCAAAATTTACCACACTACTCTCGTCGTCAGGACCTCCCTGACACACGGTGTGAGTTTGAAGAAGATCTGAGGAGATCACTTTTTTCACCCAAAAAAACACTAAGGGGTACCTGTTTGTGTTTTTTTAGACTAAGTTTTTGACCGTCTCAGATTTCTTCCAAACTCACGATGTTGATTAAGCAGGTCCTGACTTACACAGGGGTGTGATTATTTTCAGCCTATCTCATCCCAAAGCTGAGATATGAGGACTTACGTAACTGGGATTTTCTCTCAATAGGTTTATTGGTGTTGAATATATTGGAATTAAATTTATGAACTTGTTATACGTCCAATAAAGCAAAATACAGATGCAGTGTAGAGTATATTGGACTGACTAGGCTTTTCTTATCTCACCCTTCTACTCATGGGTTTACCTAGCTTCACTGGAAGTAGGAATCCCATCATGAAATTTACAGTTATACATTTTATGCAGCACAACATGTCCCTATATCTCAGCTTTGGGACGTGGTAGGGCAAGAATTACCGCACCACTCTCGTCGTCAGGACCTCCTTGACACACGGTGTGAGTTTGAAGAAGATCTGAGGAGGATACTTTTTTTCACCCAAAAAAACACTAAGGGGTACCCCTTTGTGTTTTTTTTTTTTAGACTAAATTTTTGACCGTCTCAGATTTCTTCCAAACTCACGATGTTGATTAAGCAGGTCCTGACTTACACAGGGGTGTGATTATTTTCAGCCTATCTAATCCCAAAGCTGAGAATTGAGGACTTACGTAACTGGGATTTTCTCTCAATTGGTTTATTGGTGTTGAATATATTGGAATTGAATTTATGAACTTGGGCAAAAATTACCACACCACTCTCGTCGTCAGGACCTCCCTGACACACGGTGTGAGTTTGAAGAAGATCTGAGGAGGATACTTTTCTTCACCCAAAAAAACACTAAGGGGTACCTGTTTGTGTTTTTTTAGACTAAATTTTTGACCGTCTCAGATTTCTTCCAAACTCACGATGTTGATTAAGCAGGTCCTGACTTACACAGGGGTGTGATTATTTTCAGCCTATCTAATCCTAAAGCTGAGAATTGAGGACTTACGTAACTGGGATTTTCTCTCAATTGGTTTATTGGTGTTGAATATATTGGAATTAAATTTATGAACTTGTTATACGTCCAATAAAGCAAAATACAGATGCGGTATATTGGACTGACTAGGCTTTTCTTATCTCACCCTTCTACTCATGGGTTTACCTAGCTTCACTGGAAGTAGGAATCCCATCATGAAATTTACAGTTATACATTTTATGCAGCACAACATGTCCCTATATTTCAGCTTTGGGATGTGGTAGGGCAAAAATTACCGCACCACTCTCGTCGTCAGGACCTCCTTGACACACGGTGTGAGTTTGAAGAAGATCTGAGGAGGATACTTTTTTTCACCCAAAAAAACACTAAGGGGTACCCCTTTGTGTTTTTTTAGACTAAATTTTTGACCGTCTCAGATTTCTTCCAAACTCACGATGTTGATTAAGCAGGTCCTGACTTACACAGGGGTGTGATTATTTTCAGCCTATCTAATCCCAAAGCTGAGAATTGAGGACTTACGTAACTGGGATTTTCTCTCAATTGGTTTATTGTTGTTGAATATATTGGAATTAAATTTATGAACTTGTTATACGTCCAATAAAGCAAAATACAGATGCAGTATATTGGACTGACTAGGCTTTTCTTATCTCACCCTTCTACTCATGGGTTTACCTAGCTTCACTGGAAGTAGGAATCCCATCATGAAATTTACAGTTATACATTTTATGCAGCACAACATGTCCCTATATCTCAGCTTTGGGATGTGGTAGGGCAAAATTTACCACACTACTCTCGTCGTCAGGACCTCCCTGACACACGGTGTGAGTTTGAAGAAGATCTGAGGAGATCACTTTTTTCACCCAAAAAAACACTAAGGGGTACCTGTTTGTGTTTTTTTAGACTAAGTTTTTGACCGTCTCAGATTTCTTCCAAACTCACGATGTTGATTAAGCAGGTCCTGACTTACACAGGGGTGTGATTATTTTCAGCCTATCTCATCCCAAAGCTGAGATATGAGGACTTACGTAACTGGGATTTTCTCTCAATAGGTTTATTGGTGTTGAATATATTGGAATTAAATTTATGAACTTGTTATACGTCCAATAAAGCAAAATACAGATGCAGTGTAGAGTATATTGGACTGACTAGGCTTTTCTTATCTCACCCTTCTACTCATGGGTTTACCTAGCTTCACTGGAAGTAGGAATCCCATCATGAAATTTACAGTTATACATTTTATGCAGCACAACATGTCCCTATATCTCAGCTTTGGGACGTGGTAGGGCAAGAATTACCGCACCACTCTCGTCGTCAGGACCTCCTTGACACACGGTGTGAGTTTGAAGAAGATCTGAGGAGGATACTTTTTTTCACCCAAAAAAACACTAAGGGGTACCCCTTTGTGTTTTTTTTTTTTAGACTAAATTTTTGACCGTCTCAGATTTCTTCCAAACTCACGATGTTGATTAAGCAGGTCCTGACTTACACAGGGGTGTGATTATTTTCAGCCTATCTAATCCCAAAGCTGAGAATTGAGGACTTACGTAACTGGGATTTTCTCTCAATTGGTTTATTGGTGTTGAATATATTGGAATTGAATTTATGAACTTGGGCAAAAATTACCACACCACTCTCGTCGTCAGGACCTCCCTGACACACGGTGTGAGTTTGAAGAAGATCTGAGGAGATCACTTTTTTCACCCAAAAAAACACTAAGGGGTACCTGTTTGTGTTTTTTTAGACTAAATTTTTGACCATCTCAGATTTCTTCCAAACTCACGATGTTGATTAAGCAGGTCCTGACTTACACAGGGGTGTGATTATTTTCAGCCTATCTCATCCCAAAGCTGAGATATGAGGACTTACGTAACTGGGATTTTCTCTCAATTGGTTTATTGGTGTTGAATATATTGGAATTGAATTTATGAACTTTGGCAAAAATTACCACACCACTCTCTTCGTCAGGATCTCCCAGACACATGGTTTGAGTTTGAAGAAGATCTGAGGAGGATACTTTTTTTCACCCAAAAAAACACTAAGGGCTACCCTTTTGTGTTTTTTTTTTTGACTAAAATTATGACCGTCTCAGATTTCTTCCAAACTCACGATGTGGATTAAGCAGGTCCTGACTTACACAGGGGTGTGATTATTTTCAGCCTATCTCATCCCAAAGCTGAGAATTGAGGACTTACGTAACTGGGATTTTCTCTCAATAGGTTTATTGGTGTTGAATATATTGGAATTAAATTTATGAACTTGTTATACATCCAATAAAGCAAAATACAGATGCGGTGTAGAGTATATTGGACTGACTAGGCTTTTCTTATCTCACCCTTCTACTCATGGGTTTACCTAGCTTCACTGGAAGTAGGAATCCTATCATGAAATTTACGGTTATACATTTTATGCAGCACAACATGTCCCTATATCTCAGCTTTGGGATGTGGTAGGGCAAAAATTACCACACCACTCTCGTCGTCAGGACCTCCCTGACACACGGTGTGAGTTTGAAGAAGATCTGAGGAGGTCACTTTTTTTCACCCAAAAAAACACAAAGGGGTACCCCTTTGTGTTTTTTTAGACTAAATTTTTGACCATCTCAGATTTCTTCCAAACTCACGATGTTGATTAAGCAGGTCCTGACTTACACAGGGGTGTGATTATTTTCAGCCTATCTAATCCCAAAGCTGAGAATTGAGGACTTACGTAACTGGGATTTTCTCTCAATTGGTTTATTGGTGTTGAATATATTGGAATTGAATTTATGAACTTGGGCAAAAATTACCGCACTACTCTCGTCGTAAGGACCTCCCTGACACACGGTGTGAGTTTGAAGAAGAGCTGAGGAGGATACTTTTTTTCACCCAAAAAAACACTAAGGGGTACCCCTTTGTGTTTTTTTTTTTTTGACTAAAATTTTGACCATCTCAGATTTCTTCCAAACTCACGATGTTGATTAAGCAGGTCCTGACTTACACAGGGGTGTGATTATTTTCAGCCTATCTAATCCCAAAGCTGAGAATTGAGGACTTACGTAACTGGGATTTTCTCTCAATTGGTTTATTGGTGTTGAATATATTGGAATTGAATTTATGAACTTGGGCAAAAATTACCGCACTACTCTCGTCGTAAGGACCTCCCTGACACACGGTGTGAGTTTGAAGAAGAGCTGAGGAGGATAGTTTTTTTCACCCAAAAAAACACTAATGGTTACCCCTTTGTGTTTTTTTTTTTTTGACTAAAATTTTGACCGTCTCAGATTTCTTCCAAACTCACGATGTTGATTAAGCAGGTCCTGACTTACACAGGGGTGTGATTATTTTCAGCCTATCTAATCCCAAAGCTGAGAATTGAGGACTTACGTAACTGGGATTTTCTCTCAATTGGTTTATTGGTGTTGAATATATTGGAATTGAATTTATGAACTTGGGCAAAAATTACCGCACTACTCTCGTCGTAAGGACCTCCCTGACACACGGTGTGAGTTTGAAGAAGAGCTGAGGAGGATACTTTTTTTCACCTAAAAAAACACTAAGGGGTACCCCTTTGTGTTTTTTTTTTTTGACTAAAATTTTGACCGTCTCAGATTTCTTCCAAACTCACGATGTTGATTAAGCAGGTCCTGACTTACACAGGGGTGTGATTATTTTCAGCCTATCTAATCCCAAAGCTGAGAATTGAGGACTTACGTAACTGGGATTTTCTCTCAATTGGTTTATTGGTGTTGAATATATTGGAATTGAATTTATGAACTTGGGCAAAAATTACCGCACTACTCTCGTCGTAAGGACCTCCCTGACACACGGTGTGAGTTTGAAGAAGAGCTGAGGAGGATACTTTTTTTCACCCAAAAAAACACTAAGGGGTACCCTTTTGTGTTTTTTTTTTGACTAAAATTATGACCGTCTCAGATTTCTTCCAAACTCACGATGTGGATTAAGCAGGTCCTGACTTACACAGGGGTGTGATTATTTTCAGCCTATCTCATCCCAAAGCTGAGAATTGAGGACTTACGTAACTGGGATTTTCTCTCAATTGGTTTATTGGTGTTGAATATATTGGAATTGAATTTATGAACTTGGGCAAAAATTACCGCACTACTCTCGTCGTAAGGACCTCCCTGACACACGGTGTGAGTTTGAAGAAGAGCTGAGGAGGATACTTTTTTTCACCCAAAAAAACACTAAGGGGTACCCCTTTGTGTTTTTTTTTTTTTGACTAAAATTTTGACCGTCTCAGATTTCTTCCAAACTCACGATGTTGATTAAGCAGGTCCTGACTTACACAGGGGTGTGATTATTTTCAGCCTATCACATCCCAAAGCTGAGATATGAGGACTTACGTCACTGGGATTTTCTCTCAATAGGTTTATTGGTGTTGAATATATTGGAAATAAATTTATGAACTTGTTATACATCCAATAAAGCAAAATACAGATGCAGTGTAGAGTATATTGGACTGACTAGGCTTTTCTTATCTCACCCTTCTACTCATGGGTTTACCTAGCTTCACTGGAAGTAGGAATCCCATCATGAAATTTACAGTTATACATTTTATGCAGCACAACATGTCCCTATATCTCAGCTTTGGGATGTGGTAGGGCAAAAATTACCACACTACTCTCGTCGTCAGGACCTCCCTGACACACGGTGTGAGTTTGAAGAAGATCTGAGGAGATCACTTTTTTCACCCAAAAAAACACTAAGGGGTACCTGTTTGTGTTTTTTTAGACTAAATTTTTGACCGTCTCAGATTTCTTCCAAACTCACGATGTTGATTAAGCAGGTCCTGACTTACACAGGGGTGTGATTATTTTCAGCCTATCTCATCCCAAAGCTGAGATATGAGGACTTACGTAACTGGGATTTTCTCTCAATGGGTTTATTGGTGTTGAATATATTGGAATTAAATTTATGAACTTGTTATACGTCCAATAAAGCAAAATACAGATGCAGTGTAGAGTATATTGGACTGACTAGGCTTTTCTTATCTCACCCTTCTACTCATGTGTTTACCTAGCTTCACTGGAAGTAGGAATCCCATCATGAAATTTACAGTTATACATTTTATGCAGCACAACATGTCCCTATATCTCAGCTTTGGGATGTGGTAGGGTAAAAATTACCACACTACTCTCGTCATCAGGACCTCCCTGACACACGGTGTGAGTTTGAAGAAGATCTGAGGAGGATACTTTTTTTCACCCAAAAAAACACTAAGGGGTACCTGTTTGTGTTTTTTTAGACTAAATTTTGACCGTCTCAGATTTCTTCCAAACTCACGATGTTGATTAAGCAGGTCCTGACTTACACAGGAGTGTGATTATTTTCAGCCTATCTAATCCCAAAGCTGAGAATTGAGGACTTACGTAACTGGGAGTTTCTCTCAATTGGTTTATTGGTGTTGAATATATTGGAATTGAATTTATGAACTTGGGCAAAAATTACCACACCACTCTCGTCGTCAGGACCTCCCTGACACACGGTGTGAGTTTGAAGAAGATCTGAGGAGGATACTTTTTTTCACCCAAAAAAACACTAAGGGGTACCTGTTTGTGTTTTTTTAGACTAAATTTTTGACCGTCTCAGATTTCTTCCAAACTCACGATGTTGATTAAGCAGGTCCTGACTTACACAGGGGTGTGATTATTTTCAGCCTATCTAATCCCAAAGCTGAGAATTGAGGACTTACGTAACTGGGATTTTCTCTCAATTGGTTTATTGGTGTTGAATATATTGGAATTGAATTTATGAACTTGGGCAAAAATTACCGCACTACTCTCGTCGTAAGGACCTCCCTGACACACGGTGTGAGTTTGAAGAAGAGCTGAGGAGGATACTTTTTTTCACCCAAAAAAACACTAAGGGGTACCCCTTTGTGTTTTTTTTTTTTGACTAAAATTTTGACCGTCTCAGATTTCTTCCAAACTCACGATGTTGATTAAGCAGGTCCTGACTTACACAGGGGTGTGATTATTTTCAGCCTATCTAATCCTAAAGCTGAGAATTGAGGACTTACGTAACTGGGATTTTCTCTCAATTGGTTTATTGGTGTTGAATATATTGGAATTAAATTTATGAACTTGTTATACGTCCAATAAAGCAAAATACAGATGCAGTGTAGAGTATATTGGACTGATTAGGCTTTTCTTATCTCACCCTTCTACTCATGGGTTTACCTAGCTTCACTGGAAGTAGGAATCCCATCATGAAATTTACAGTTATACATTTTATGCAGCACAACATGTCCCTATATCTCAGCTTTGGGATGTGGTAGGGCAAAAATTACCACACTACTCTCGTCGTCAGGACCTCCCTGACACACGGTGTGAGTTTGAAGAAGATCTGAGGAGGTCACTTTTTTTCACCCAAAAAAACACTAAGGGGTACCCCTTTGTGTTTTTTTAGACTAAATTTTTGACCGTCTCAGATTTCTTCCAAACTCACGATGTTGATTAAGCAGGTCCTGACTTACACAGGGGTGTGATTATTTTCAGCCTATCTCATCCCAAAGCTGAGATATGAGGACTTACGTAACTGGGATTTTCTCTCAATTGGTTTATTGGTGTTGAATATATTGGAATTGAATTTATGAACTTGGGCAAAAATTACCACACCACTCTCGTCGTCAGGACCTCCCTGACACACGGTGTGAGTTTGAAGAAGATCTGAGGAGGATACTTTTTTTCACCCAAAAAAACACTAAGGGGTACCTGTTTGTGTTTTTTTAGACTAAATTTTTGACCGTCTCACATTTCTTCCAAACTCACGATGTTGATTAAGCAGGTCCTGACTTACACAGGGGTGTGATTATTTTCAGCCTATCTCATCCCAAAGCTGAGAATTGAGGACTTACGTAACTGGGATTTTCTCTCAATAGGTTTATTGGTGTTGAATATATTGGAATTAAATTTATGAACTTGTTATACGTCCAATAAAGCAAAATACAGATGCAGTGTAGAGTATATTGGACTGACTAGGCTTTTCTTATCTCACCCTTCTACTCATGGGTTTACCTAGCTTCACTGGAAGTAGGAATCCCATCATGAAATTTACAGTTATACATTTTATGCAGCACAACATGTCCCTATATCTCAGCTTTGGGACGTGGTAGGGCAAGAATTACCGCACCACTCTCGTCGTCAGGACCTCCTTGACACACGGTGTGAGTTTGAAGAAGATCTGAGGAGGATACTTTTTTTCACCCAAAAAAACACTAAGGGGTACCCCTTTGTGTTTTTTTTTTTTAGACTAAATTTTTGACCGTCTCAGATTTCTTCCAAACTCACGATGTTGATTAAGCAGGTCCTGACTTACACAGGGGTGTGATTATTTTCAGCCTATCTCATCCCAAAGCTGAGATATGAGGACTTACGTAACTGGGATTTTCTCTCAATTGGTTTATTGGTGTTGAATATATTGGAATTGAATTTATGAACTTGGGCAAAAATTACCATACCACTCTCTTCGTCAGGATCTCCCAGACACATGGTTTGAGTTTGAAGAAGATCTGAGGAGGATACTTTTTTTCACCCAAAAAAACACTAAGGGCTACCCTTTTGTGTTTTTTTTTTTGACTAAAATTATGACCGTCTCAGATTTCTTCCAAACTCACGATGTGGATTAAGCAGGTCCTGACTTACACAGGGGTGTGATTATTTTCAGCCTATCTCATCCCAAAGCTGAGAATTGAGGACTTACGTAACTGGGATTTTCTCTCAATAGGTTTATTGGTGTTGAATATATTGGAATTAAATTTATGAACTTGTTATACATCCAATAAAGCAAAATACAGATGCGGTGTAGAGTATATTGGACTGACTAGGCTTTTCTTATCTCACCCTTCTACTCATGGGTTTACCTAGCTTCACTGGAAGTAGGAATCCTATCATGAAATTTACGGTTATACATTTTATGCAGCACAACATGTCCCTATATCTCAGCTTTGGGATGTGGTAGGGCAAAAATTACCACACCACTCTCGTCGTCAGGACCTCCCTGACACACGGTGTGAGTTTGAAGAAGATCTGAGGAGGTCACTTTTTTTCACCCAAAAAAACACAAAGGGGTACCCCTTTGTGTTTTTTTAGACTAAATTTTTGACCATCTCAGATTTCTTCCAAACTCACGATGTTGATTAAGCAGGTCCTGACTTACACAGGGGTGTGATTATTTTCAGCCTATCTAATCCCAAAGCTGAGAATTGAGGACTTACGTAACTGGGATTTTCTCTCAATTGGTTTATTGGTGTTGAATATATTGGAATTGAATTTATGAACTTGGGCAAAAATTACCGCACTACTCTCGTCGTAAGGACCTCCCTGACACACGGTGTGAGTTTGAAGAAGAGCTGAGGAGGATACTTTTTTTCACCCAAAAAAACACTAAGGGGTACCCCTTTGTGTTTTTTTTTTTTTGACTAAAATTTTGACCATCTCAGATTTCTTCCAAACTCACGATGTTGATTAAGCAGGTCCTGACTTACACAGGGGTGTGATTATTTTCAGCCTATCTAATCCCAAAGCTGAGAATTGAGGACTTACGTAACTGGGATTTTCTCTCAATTGGTTTATTGGTGTTGAATATATTGGAATTGAATTTATGAACTTGGGCAAAAATTACCGCACTACTCTCGTCGTAAGGACCTCCCTGACACACGGTGTGAGTTTGAAGAAGAGCTGAGGAGGATAGTTTTTTTCACCCAAAAAAACACTAAGGGGTACCCCTTTGTGTTTTTTTTTTTTTGACTAAAATTTTGACCGTCTCAGATTTCTTCCAAACTCACGATGTTGATTAAGCAGGTCCTGACTTACACAGGGGTGTGATTATTTTCAGCCTATCTAATCCCAAAGCTGAGAATTGAGGACTTACGTAACTGGGATTTTCTCTCAATTGGTTTATTGGTGTTGAATATATTGGAATTGAATTTATGAACTTGGGCAAAAATTACCGCACTACTCTCGTCGTAAGGACCTCCCTGACACACGGTGTGAGTTTGAAGAAGAGCTGAGGAGGATACTTTTTTTCACCTAAAAAAACACTAAGGGGTACCCCTTTGTGTTTTTTTTTTTTTGACTAAAATTTTGACCGTCTCAGATTTCTTCCAAACTCACGATGTTGATTAAGCAGGTCCTGACTTACACAGGGGTGTGATTATTTTCAGCCTATCTCATCCCAAAGCTGAGAATTGAGGACTTACGTAACTGGGATTTTCTCTCAATTGGTTTATTGGTGTTGAATATATTGGAATTGAATTTATGAACTTGGGCAAAAATTACCGCACTACTCTCGTCGTAAGGACCTCCCTGACACACGGTGTGAGTTTGAAGAAGAGCTGAGGAGGATACTTTTTTTCACCCAAAAAAACACTAAGGGGTACCCTTTTGTGTTTTTTTTTTGACTAAAATTATGACCGTCTCAGATTTCTTCCAAACTCACGATGTGGATTAAGCAGGTCCTGACTTACACAGGGGTGTGATTATTTTCAGCCTATCTCATCCCAAAGCTGAGAATTGAGGACTTACGTCACTGGGATTTTCTCTCAATTGGTTTATTGGTGTTGAATATATTGGAATTGAATTTATGAACTTGGGCAAAAATTACCGCACTACTCTCGTCGTAAGGACCTCCCTGACACACGGTGTGAGTTTGAAGAAGAGCTGAGGAGGATACTTTTTTTCACCCAAAAAAACACTAAGGGGTACCCCTTTGTGTTTTTTTTTTTTTGACTAAAATTTTGACCGTCTCAGATTTCTTCCAAACTCACGATGTTGATTAAGCAGGTCCTGACTTACACAGGGGTGTGATTATTTTCAGCCTATCTAATCCCAAAGCTGAGAATTGAGGACTTACGTAACTGGGATTTTCTCTCGATTGGTTTATTGGTGTTGAATATATTGGAATTGAATTTATGAACTTGGGCAAAAATTACCGCACTACTCTCGTCGTAAGGACCTCCCTGACACACGGTGTGAGTTTGAAGAAGAGCTGAGGAGGATACTTTTTTTCACCCAAAAAAACACTAAGGGGTACCCCTTTGTGTTTTTTTTTTTTTGACTAAAATTTTGACCGTCTCAGATTTCTTCCAAACTCACGATGTTGATTAAGCAGGTCCTGACTTACACAGGGGTGTGATTATTTTCAGCCTATCACATCCCAAAGCTGAGATATGAGGACTTACGTCACTGGGATTTTCTCTCAATAGGTTTATTGGTGTTGAATATATTGGAAATAAATTTATGAACTTGTTATACATCCAATAAAGCAAAATACAGATGCAGTGTAGAGTATATTGGACTGACTAGGCTTTTCTTATCTCACCCTTCTACTCATGGGTTTACCTAGCTTCACTGGAAGTAGGAATCCCATCATGAAATTTACAGTTATACATTTTATGCAGCACAACATGTCCCTATATCTCAGCTTTGGGATGTGGTAGGGCAAAAATTACCACACTACTCTCGTCGTCAGGACCTCCCTGACACACGGTGTGAGTTTGAAGAAGATCTGAGGAGATCACTTTTTTCACCCAAAAAAACACTAAGGGGTACCTGTTTGTGTTTTTTTAGACTAAATTTTTGACCGTCTCAGATTTCTTCCAAACTCACGATGTTGATTAAGCAGGTCCTGACTTACACAGGGGTGTGATTATTTTCAGCCTATCTCATCCCAAAGCTGAGATATGAGGACTTACGTAACTGGGATTTTCTCTCAATAGGTTTATTGGTGTTGAATATATTGGAATTAAATTTATGAACTTGTTATACGTCCAATAAAGCAAAATACAGATGCAGTGTAGAGTATATTGGACTGACTAGGCTTTTCTTATCTCACCCTTCTACTCATGGGTTTACCTAGCTTCACTGGAAGTAGGAATCCCATCATGAAATTTACAGTTATACATTTTATGCAGCACAACATGTCCCTATATCTCAGCTTTGGGATGTGGTAGGGTAAAAATTACCACACTACTCTCGTCATCAGGACCTCCCTGACACACGGTGTGAGTTTGAAGAAGATCTGAGGAGGATACTTTTTTTCACCCAAAAAAACACTAAGGGGTACCTGTTTGTGTTTTTTTAGACTAAATTTTGACCGTCTCAGATTTCTTCCAAACTCACGATGTTGATTAAGCAGGTCCTGACTTACACAGGAGTGTGATTATTTTCAGCCTATCTAATCCCAAAGCTGAGAATTGAGGACTTACGTAACTGGGAGTTTCTCTCAATTGGTTTATTGGTGTTGAATATATTGGAATTGAATTTATGAACTTGGGCAAAAATTACCACACCACTCTCGTCGTCAGGACCTCCCTGACACACGGTGTGAGTTTGAAGAAGATCTGAGGAGGATACTTTTTTTCACCCAAAAAAACACTAAGGGGTACCTGTTTGTGTTTTTTTAGACTAAATTTTTGACCGTCTCAGATTTCTTCCAAACTCACGATGTTGATTAAGCAGGTCCTGACTTACACAGGGGTGTGATTATTTTCAGCCTATCTAATCCCAAAGCTGAGAATTGAGGACTTACGTAACTGGGATTTTCTCTCAATTGGTTTATTGGTGTTGAATATATTGGAATTGAATTTATGAACTTGGGCAAAAATTACCGCACTACTCTCGTCGTAAGGACCTCCCTGACACACGGTGTGAGTTTGAAGAAGAGCTGAGGAGGATACTTTTTTTCACCCAAAAAAACACTAAGGGGTACCCCTTTGTGTTTTTTTTTTTTGACTAAAATTTTGACCGTCTCAGATTTCTTCCAAACTCACGATGTTGATTAAGCAGGTCCTGACTTACACAGGGGTGTGATTATTTTCAGCCTATCTAATCCTAAAGCTGAGAATTGAGGACTTACGTAACTGGGATTTTCTCTCAATTGGTTTATTGGTGTTGAATATATTGGAATTAAATTTATGAACTTGTTATACGTCCAATAAAGCAAAATACAGATGCAGTGTAGAGTATATTGGACTGATTAGGCTTTTCTTATCTCACCCTTCTACTCATGGGTTTACCTAGCTTCACTGGAAGTAGGAATCCCATCATGAAATTTACAGTTATACATTTTATGCAGCACAACATGTCCCTATATCTCAGCTTTGGGATGTGGTAGGGCAAAAATTACCACACCACTCTCGTCGTCAGGACCTCCCTGACACACGGTGTGAGTTTGAAGAAGAGCTGAGGAGGATACTTTTTTTCACCCAAAAAAACACTAAGGGGTACCTGTTTGTGTTTTTTTAGACTAAATTTTTGACCGTCTCACATTTCTTCCAAACTCACGATGTTGATTAAGCAGGTCCTGACTTACACAGGGGTGTGATTATTTTCAGCCTATCTAATCCTAAAGCTGAGAATTGAGGACTTACGTAACTGGGATTTTCTCTCAATTGGTTTATTGGTGTTGAATATACTGGAATTAAATTTATGAACTTGTTATACGTCCAATAAAGCAAAATACAGATGTGGTGTAGAGTATATTGGACTGACTAGGCTTTTCTTATCTCACCCTTCTACTCATGGGTTTACCTAGCTTCACTGGAAGTAGGAATCCCATCATGAAATTTACAGTTATACATTTTATGCAGAACAACATGTCCCTATATCTCAGCTTTGGGATGTGGTAGGGCAAAAATTACCGCACCACTCTCGTCGTCAGGACCTCCTTGACACACGGTGTGAGTTTGAAGAAGATCTGAGGAGGATACTTTTTTTCACCCAAAAAAACACTAAGGGGTACCCCTTTGTGTTTTTTTTTTTTTTGACTAAAATTTTGACCGTCTCAGATTTCTTCCAAACTCACGATGTTGATTAAGCAGGTCCTGACTTACACAGGGGTGTGATTATTTTCAGCCTATCTCATCCCAAAGCTGAGAATTGAGGACTTACGTAACTGGGATTTTCTCTCAATAGGTTTATTGGTGTTGAATATATTGGAATTAAATTTATGAACTTGTTATACGTCCAATAAAGCAAAATACAGATGCAGTGTAGAGTATATTGGACTGACTAGGCTTTTCTTATCTCACCCTTCTACTCATGGGTTTACCTAGCTTCACTGGAAGTAGGAATCCCATCATGAAATTTACAGTTATACATTCTATGCAGCACAACATGTCCCTATATCTCAGCTTTGGGATGTGGTAGGGCAAAAATTACCACACTACTCTCGTCGTCAGGACCTCCCTGACACACGGTGTGAGTTTGAAGAAGATCTGAGGAGGTCACTTTTTTTCACCCAAAAAAACACAAAGGGGTATCTGTTTGTGTTTTTTTAGACTAAATTTTTGACCGTCTCAGATTTCTTCCAAACTCACGATGTTGATTAAGCAGGTCCTGACTTACACAGGGGTGTGATTATTTTCAGCCTATCTAATCCCAAAGCTGAGAATTGAGGACTTACGTAACTGGGATTTTCTCTCAATTGGTTTATTGGTGTTGAATATATTGGAATTGAATTTATGAACTTGGGCAAAAATTACCGCACTACTCTCGTCGTAAGGACCTCCCTGACACACGGTGTGAGTTTGAAGAAGATCTGAGGAGATCACTTTTTTCACCCAAAAAAACACTAAGGGGTATCTGTTTGTGTTTTTTTAGACTAAATTTTTGACCGTCTCAGATTTCTTCCAAACTCACGATGTTGATTAAGCAGGTCCTGACTTACACAGGGGTGTGATTATTTTCAGCCTATCTCATCCCAAAGCTGAGAATTGAGGACTTACGTAACTGGGATTTTCTCTCAATAGGTTTATTGGTGTTGAATATATTGGAATTAAATTTATGAACTTGTTATACATCCAATAAAGCAAAATACAGATGCGGTGTAGAGTATATTGGACTGACTAGGCTTTTCTTATCTCACCCTTCTACTCATGGGTTTACCTAGCTTCACTGGAAGTAGGAATCCCATCATGAAATTTACAGTTATACATTTTATGCAGCACAACATGTCCCTATATCTCAGCTTTGGGATGTGGTAGGGCAAAAATTACCACACCACTCTCGTCGTCAGGACCTCCCTGACACACGGTGTGAGTTTGAAGAAGATCTGAGGAGGTCACTTTTTTTCACCCAAAAAAACACTAAGGGGTACCCCTTTGTGTTTTTTTAGACAAAATTTTTGACCGTCTCAGATTTCTTCCAAACTCACGATGTTGATTAAGCAGGTCCTGACTTACACAGGGGTGTGGTTATTTTCAGCCTATCTAATCCCAAAGCTGAGAATTGAGGACTTACGTAACTGGGATTTTCTCTCAATTGGTTTATTGGTGTTGAATATATTGGAATTGAATTTATGAACTTGGGCAAAAATTACCGCACTACTCTCGTCGTAAGGACCTCCCTGACACACGGTGTGAGTTTGAAGAAGATCTGAGGAGATCACTTTTTTCACCCAAAAAAACACTAAGGGGTACCCCTTTGTGGTTTTTTTTTTGACTAAAATTTTGACCGTCTCAGATTTCTTCCAAACTCACGATGTTGATTAAGCAGGTCCTGACTTACACAGGGGTGTGATTATTTTCAGCCTATCTAATCCCAAAGCTGAGAATTGAGGACTTACGTAACTGGGTTTTTCTCTCAATTGGTTTATTGGTGTTGAATATATTGGAATTGAATTTATGAACTTGGG
The DNA here is from genome assembly GCF_029633855.1 of Hoplias malabaricus. Classification (NCBI taxonomy): domain Eukaryota; kingdom Metazoa; phylum Chordata; class Actinopteri; order Characiformes; family Erythrinidae; genus Hoplias; species Hoplias malabaricus. The sequence continues at coordinate 999,442 of NC_089810.1, forward strand.
CAAAAATTACCACATCACTCTCTTCGTCAGGACCTCCCTGACACACGGTGTGAGTTTGAAGAAGATCTGAGGAGGATACTTTTTTTCACCCAAAAAAACACTAAGGGGTACCTGTTTGTGTTTTTTTAGACTAAATTTTTGACCGTCTCAGATTTCTTCCAAACTCACGATGTTGATTAAGCAGGTCCTGACTTACACAGGGGTGTGATTATTTTCAGCCTATCTAATCCTAAAGCTGAGAATTGAGGACTTACGTAACTGGGATTTTCTCTCAATTGGTTTATTGGTGTTGAATATATTGGAATTAAATTTATGAACTTGTTATACGTCCAATAAAGCAAAATACAGATGCGGTGTAGAGTATATTGGACTGACTAGGCTTTTCTTATCTCACCCTTCTACTCATGGGTTTACCTAGCTTCACTGGAAGTAGGAATCCCATCATGAAATTTACAGTTATACATTTTATGCAGCACAACATGTCCCTAAATCTCAGCTTTGGGATGTGGTAGGGCAAAAATTACCACACCACTCTCGTCGTCAGGACCTCCCTGACACACGGTGTGAGTTTGAAGAAGATCTGAGGAGATCACTTTTTTCACCCAAAAAACACTAAGGGGTACCCCTTTGTGTTTTTTTTTTTTTGACTAAAATTTTGACCGTCTCAGATTTCTTCCAAACTCACGATGTTGATTAAGCAGGTCCTGACTTACACAGGGGTGTGATTATTTTCAGCCTATCTAATCCCAAAGCTGAGAATTGAGGACTTACGTAACTGGGATTTTCTCTCAATTGGTTTATTGGTGTTGAATATATTGGAATTGAATTTATGAACTTGGGCAAAAATTACCACACCACTCTCTTCGTCAGGACCTCCCTGACACACGGTGTGAGTTTGAAGAAGATCTGAGGAGGATACTTTTTTTCACCCAAAAAAACACTAAGGGGTACCCCTTTGTGTTTTTTTAGACTAAATTTTTGACCGTCTCAGATTTCTTCCAAACTCACGATGTTGATTAAGCAGGTCCTGACTTACACAGGGGTGTGATTATTTTCAGCCTATCTAATCCTAAAGCTGAGAATTGAGGACTTACGTAACTGGGATTTTCTCTCAATTGGTTTATTGGTGTTGAATATATTGGAATTAAATTTATGAACTTGTTATACGTCCAATAAAGCAAAATATAGATGCGGTGTAGAGTATATTGGACTGACTAGGCTTTTCTTATCTCACCCTTCTACTCATGGGTTTACCTAGCTTCACTGGAAGTAGGAATCCCATCATGAAATTTACAGTTATACATTTTATGCAGCACAACATGTCCCTATATCTCAGCTTTGGGATGTGGTAGGGCAAAAATTACCACACTACTCTCGTCGTCAGGACCTCCCTGACACACGGTGTGAGTTTGAAGAAGATCTGAGGAGATCACTTTTTTCACCCAAAAAAACACTAAGGGGTACCTGTTTGTGTTTTTTTAGACTAAATTTTTGACCGTCTCAGATTTCTTCCAAACTCATGATGTTGATTAAGCAGGTCCTGACTTACACAGGGGTGTGATTATTTTCAGCCTATCTCATCCCAAAGCTGAGATATGAGGACTTACGTAACTGGGATTTTCTCTCAATTGGTTTATTGGTCTTGAATATAGCCTGACTAGGCTTTTCTTATCTCACCCTTCTACTCATGGGTTTACCTAGCTTCACTGGAAGTAGGAATCCCATCATGAAATTTACAGTTATACATTTTATGCAGCAAAACATGTCCCTATATCTCAGCTTTGGGATGTGATAGGGCAAAAATCGCAAAAGAAACCTCAGAGAGATCGCGCAGCCTGCACAAAACACTCAGCCAGATCACATAGCCTGCACAGAACACTCAGAGAGAGCGCGCAGTTTGCACAAAACTCTCAGAGAGAGCACGCATCACGCAGAAAACACAGAGCGCGCAGCGCGCACAAAACACTCAGCGAGTGCGCGCAGCATATACAAAACACTCAGAGAGCGCGCAGTTTGCACAAAACACTCAGTGAGAGCGCGCAGTTTGCACAAAACACTCAGAGAGAGAGCGCAGTTTGCACAAAACACTCAGAGAGAGCGCAGTTTGCACAAAACACTCAGAGAGAGAGCGCAGTTCGCACGAAACACTCAGAGAGAGAGCGCAGTTCACACAAAACACTCAGAGAGAGCGGGCAGCATGTACAAAACACTCAGAGAGAGAGCGCAGTTCACACAAAACACTCAGAGAGAGCGGGCAGCATGTACAAAACACTCAGAGAGAGAGCGCAGCACGCACAAAACACTCAGCGAGAGCGCGCAGCATGTACAAAACACTCAGCGAGAGCACGCAGCATATACAAAACACTCAGAGAGAGCGCAGCGCGCACAAAACACTCAGAGAGAGCTCGCAGCACCCACAAAACGCTCAGAGATTCTCATTCTATTTGATGACAGGAATAAATTGGAAGTGGGATAGTGAGATTGGGTCCCAATTTGTCAATATAGGCCCCAATTTTGGCCCCAAAGTCAAAGTTTTCGAAATTGGATCCCACTTCCAATTTATTTTACTATATTGGAATATATTGGAAGTGGTATTCCATTTCCTGTTTATTTGACTTGGCTGAAATAGACTGGAATTGGGATCCCACTTCCAATTCATTTCAGCCAAGTCATGTACATGTTTCATGGGATCCCACTTCCAATTTATTTCACTTGAATGAAATCAATTGGAAATGGGATAGTGAGATTGCGTCCAAAATTGGTCCCAATTTGTCAAAATTGACCCCAATTTGACTTGGTTAGAATAGATTGGAAGTGGGATCCCACTTCCAATTTATTTTACTTCAATTAAATAAATTGGAAGTGGGATCCAGGTCTCCCAGTGGGCAAAATACGTGTGTCCCACTTCCAATTTATTTGATTTGACTGGAATAAATTGGAAGTGGGATCCAGGTCCCACTTGCAATTTATTTGACTTGGTTAGAATAGATTGGAAGTGGGATAGTGAGATATCCCACTTCCAATTTATTTGACTTGAATGAAATAAATTGGAAGTGGGCAAACAAAGGAAAACATTTTTCATGAATACATTGCATAAGCAAGATCCCAGTGACCCCATCTTCTGATATGTTGTTTGGGGGACCCAGACGATTCAGTACTCGACGCCGTGAAGTCGGTAGACCTCCCCAAGCACAGTTTCTGGACATCCCACTCCCAATTTATTCCCATTCAAATTTCATACATGGGTTTTGGACACCCCTTAAAAGGGTCCGAATGGCCCCAAATGTTAATATGTTTATTGTGCACACTCCACGAGACAGCCTGTGAAGTTGCGTAAGCCTAACTTCAAGTCAAATACTATGGGAGTGGGATCAGTCAGTTCCGAGTTCAACGTCCCACTTCCAATCTATTGCATTCAATTCAAATACATTGGGAGTCGGATCGGTCAGTTCTGAGTCTGACGTCCCACTTCCAATCTATTGCATTCAATTCAAATACATTGGGAGTCGGATCGGTCAGTTCCGAGTCCGACGTCCCACTTCCAATCTATTGCATTCAATTCAAATACATTGGGAGTCGGATCGGTCACTTCCGAGTCTGCCGTCCCACTTCCAATCTATTGCATTCAATTCAAATACATTGGGAGTCGGATCGGTCAGTTCCGAGTCCGACGTCCCATTTCCAATCTATTGCATTCAATTCAAATACATTGGGAGGTGGGATCGGTCAGTTCCGAGTCCGACGTCCCATTTCCAATCTATTGCATTCAATTCAAATACATTGGGAGGTGGGATCGGTCACTTCCGGGTCCGACGTCCCACTTCCAATCTATTGCATTCAATTCAAATACATTGGGAATGGGATCAGTCAGTTCCGTGTCCGACGTCCCACTTCCAATCTATTGCATTCAATTCAAATACATTGGGAATGGGATGTCCGACGTCCCATTTCCAATCTATTGCATTTCATTCAAGTACATTGGGAATGGGATTGGTCAGTCTCCATTTTTTATATTTTTTACATAATATACCTGTTTTTGCTCAGAAGAAGCCAAATCACCATGTGTCCCACTTCCAATTTATTTTGTCCATTAAAATAAATTCGAAGAGGGATTTTCCCGTGGGAGGGTGCCGTCCCAACCGCTTACAAGGGCCCTTGGAACAAAAAGCACACTCTCAGGCTATAAATATGTACACAGCCCCAGACTGACAGGCAAAGGGGGTGGATTATGTATAATTTACAAAAATAATTAATTATTAACCAAAAACATGGTTACAACTTTACTTCCTTTGAAATTATGTACATTAACATAATTAACCCCGCCACAAATAAGAACACAATCTCCTTATTAATCATTTATAGACCACAAGGGCCCTATTCAGAATTTATAAAAGAATTTGGTGAACTAGCTGCTAATTTGGCAGTGTCCTGTGATACGTTAATAATTGTAGGAGACTTTAACATTCATTTTGAGAAAAGTGATGATTCCCTAAAAAAGAACATTCACATCAATCATAGATTCTGTTGGTTTCACACAAAATGTATCAGGTCCTACTCATTATTGTAATCACACACTAGACTTGGTGAAAAAACCTAAATATTCTCCCTCAGTCTTCCACAGTCTCAGACCACTACCTAATTTCATATGAATTGAGTTTAGATATTTAAAAAAATGTACATGCCCACATTACTATATAAATCGCTCACTAACTCCATCTACAGCCTTATCGAATTTAGAAGGGCGCTCGTCAATGCACGTTCAGCGCATCTGTCCTCACTGATTGAAAATAATAAAAACAATCCTAGAGCACTCTTTAATGTAATCTCTAAACTTACAAACAATCGGGCAGCTACTGATCCACAGATCCCAGCTGTTCACACCAGCAATGCTTTTATGGACTTTTTTAACATTGAACATATTAGACAAACAATAAATACCATATTACTAAATCCAGCCTGTCTGTCATCTGGTGTGGATGATATAGAACAAAACATAGAAGAACGACTAGAGGACTTTGACCCACTACCACAGCTAGAACTGGAGAAAATGATCTACTCGTCAAATTGTATGACCTGCACACTTGATGCAATACCAACAAAACTATTTAAAGGAGTATTACCAGTCATAATCAATCCCCTTTTAACAATCATAAATTCGTCCCTTATACTGGATCACGTACACAAAGCATTTAAACTAGCAGTTATTAAACCCCTGATCAAGAAACCGAATCTTGATCCTAGTGTACTATCCAATTACAGACCTTCTCTTCATATTTAAGATCTTAGAAAAAGTTGTGGCCCAACAACTTCCCTCATACTTGCATAAGAATAACATATAAAAAAAAAAATTCAATCTGGTTTTAGGCCACACCATAGCACCGAAACGGCTTTAGTTAAGGTAGCAAACAACCTTCTTCTCACCTCTGATCGAGGCTGCGTATCCATGCTAGTTCTACTCGACCTCAGTGCAGCTTTTTATACAAGTGATCATACTATTCTGCTAGAAAGATTAAAAAACATGGTTGGAATAACAGGAACGGCCCTATCATGGTTTAAGTCTTATCTCACAGATCGTTACCAGTTTGTAAAAGTAAATAATGTTTCTTCTATGCAAAAAAAATTAGATCTGGAATTCCCCAAGGCTCCATCCTAGGACCTTTACTATTCATATTATACATGCTGCCACTGGGCAGAGTTATTAGCAGGCATGGCATTACCTTCCACAGTTATGCAGATGACACACAGTTATACATATCAGCCAAACCAGATGACAAACCTACACTAAAGAAAATGGAGGACTGTGTTAAAGAAGTGAAGCATTGGATGTCATACACTTTCCTTCTGCTAAACAGCGACAAAACCGAGGTTCTCCTTCTAGGTCCAAAACCTGCTATAAATAAAGTATCAGACTTAATACATAATTTTGACTTCCCTGTTCTCCCTAGCTCATCAGCTAAAAATCTGGGTGTCATAATTGATTCAGATCTATCATTTGATCAGCATATAGGTAAAATTAGAAAAACAGTTTTCCTACATCTTCGGAACCTCGCTAAGTTAAGAAATTCCTTATCCCTCCCAGATGCAGAAAAATTTGTTCACGCTTTTAGAGATTAGATTATTGCAATGCACTTTTATCAGAATGCTCCAGCAGAAACTTGAGTGAACTCCAGCTAATTCAAAATGCTGCAGCCAGGGTCCTCACTAAAACTAGAAAATTTGATCATATCAGCCCAGTCTTATCAGCCCTTCACTGGCTCCCAGTTAAATTCCGTATTGATTACAACATTTTTTTACTCACGTATAAATCCCTACATGGTCTCGCCCCTGAATACTTGCGAGACCTCATCACGCACAATGAACCACCAAGATTACTCAGATATCAGGGCGCCGGCCTCTTACTATTACCCAGAATTCATAAGACTTCAGCGGGGGGGGGGGGAGCTTTCTCCTACAAAGCCCCTCAGCTCTGGAACAATCTTCCAGCTAGTGTTCGGGACGCAGACACAGTCACTATGTTTAAGTCTAGGCTCAAAACACACTTGTTCAGTTTAGCCTTTGGCAACTAACCTGTCTAGTTTAAGGTTGTCGTTTCAGGAACTCATGGACATGGGGAATCAGGGTAAACGCGGATGATGTGCTCACAATTTCTCTTGTTTGGAGCTGAAGGATGTCCTTGCCTGAGCTCCTTCTGGTTTCCCTCCTCCCAGTCTGTTACAGTCAGATCCGTCACATGCTCTTTTTCTCTGCTGCACTCAACTAAACTAACTGCTTCCCTTTACCGTTTTCTGAGAAAATGGTGGCCCACTGATGGAAGATTGTTTGCTGGATTCTCCTGCGGCCCAGACCAGACCAGACCAGCTGCTCACCTCCATCTACTGCTGCCAGCCTCTGACCACTCACCATGATCAACTACACTGAAGTAGAAATGGACTCTGACTGAAAAGCAACACTGACTGATTCTTCCAATCTGATGCACTATTATTATGCCCCAAGATTGATGTCACTATTATGATTATTATCATTATTATTATTATGTAGCATAATGACACTTCATTGGTGATAATTTAAAATTCAATCTATAGTTTGATCAGAGGAGGATGGGTCTCCTTTGTGAGTCTTGGTTCCTCCCAAGGTTTCTTCCTCCAGCCTTGAGGGAGTTTTTCCTTGCCACTGTCGCCTTCCGCTTGCTCGCATTGGGCTTTGTTTTAAATGTTCTGTTCTGAAACTGCTGCTTTGCGACAACGTCAGTTGTAAAAGGCGCTATACAAATAAAGTTGATTTGATTAAAAACCAGTCTGAAGCATTAAATTCTTAAAGGAACCTACTGTACACGTCTTTTCAAAGTTTATGTTTGGATGTCTTTTCAACTTTAATCCAGTGTTTATTGGATGACATTTATGTACGTGATTTCCACATTGAAATAACGGCTTTAAAAGGACGTCTTTAATGTGACTTTTTTAGTCTTCTTTTCAACGTCAGTGTTTGGACGTCTTTTCAACTTTCATTTTCAACCTTAAAAAAATGCTGATTGAACGACATTTAGGTACGTGATTTCAACGTTGAAATAACGGCTTTAAAAGGACGTCTTTAATGTGACTTTTTTAGTCGTCTTTTCAACTTCTGTTTCATTTTCACTTTCAACCTTAAAAAAACGTTGATTAGACCACAGTCAAGTACGTTATTTCAACATTGAATCAACGGCTAAATGTTTACTGGGATTGCAGTTAGCACACTACACTGATCAGAGCATTTTATTAAACACATATGGAAACATGCAGTGTCATGCTGAAGGGAGGAGATTGTTATTTAAGTTTAAGTGAAGATGACTGGACTGGAACGACAGCTCTAAAATGAATGAACTCTGAGTGAGAAACCGGAAGGTGGCAGAAGAGAACCGATGTAAAAACACAGAAGAAGAAGACGATGAAGATACGCACTCTTTTCAGTGACCGCGGCGCGTGAGCAGCTCTCCCCAGCCTCAGGGAACAGCTTCATCCCATAAATATGTTTTTTTTTTTTTTTCAAATGACAAACTTTAGCTAGCCTGTTTAACTCTAGCTAGCTCTTTTTTCCTCCTCTGATATAGAAAACATTTAAATGACATGACAAACGCTCATACATGAGTATTTTAATTTGAGTAATTATGTGGTTTGATGGTGTATTTTACAAGATGATGTGAGCATTTTTTATGTCACAGAACCGCTTCCCTCAGTATAAGAAATAAAACTGCTTAAACACATTAAGAAGACAAAGTAGTAGCTACATAGGTTAAAATACATTCTCAATCTCAATGCTTGTTTTTTGGTGTAATGTAATATTTTGAATATATAATTTCACATACACTAATTTTTTGTTAGTGAGTAGCAGTGAGTTTTGGCTGGTGATTAATGGGTTGCAGAAGGTTATATGAAAGCAATAGAAGCTTATTTACTGAGAGAAAAAAAATAAACAAAAGCATGTGAAGTAGTTTATTTTTGGAGCTGTGAAGTTAGTACATTTTTTTCAAAATTAACTATGAACATGAACTAATTCATTTTCTTTATGTAATTATGTAAAGATGGACTGTAGTAAAAAAAAAAAAAGTAGTTTGGGAGTAGGGCAGTGAAAAATGGTGGGCAGGGAGAAAAGCAAATAGGAGGTTAATTTAAGTTATTTAGATGAGATCTTTAGCATCAGTTGTAGCATACTCGTTTGTACTATAACCTCATAATCTTTTACATTTGAAGTTCTGTAGTTAATGAATTTGCATGCATAAGCAGTTTACAGTTACAGGAACGAGGCGTACAAAACTCAAAGAGCACGCACAGAACTCGTGCAGCTGACGCACAAAACTCAAAGAGCATGCGCTGAACTTCTTGTTTGAATTGTTTTTTTAAATCCTGACTATGGATTTTTCTATAAACAGCATGTAGACACCCTAAAGCAACAAAGGAAATGGAAGACTTTAGCTTGAAATAGGCCAGAAAGTGCAGAAACACCTCTGTTGTGTCGCAAAACCTGTAAAGTGCAAAATTTGCATGCATAAGCAGTTTACAGTTACTCAGGAACGAGGCGTACAAAACTCAAAGAGCATGCGCTGAACTTCTTGTTTGAATTGTTTTTTTAAATCCTGACTATGGATTTTTCTATAAACAGCATGAAGACATCCTAAAGCAACAAAGGAAATGGAAGACTTTAGCTTGAAACAGGCCAGAAAGTGCAGAAACACCTCTGTTGTGTCGCAAAACCTGTAAAGTTTATTGGACGTATAACAAGCCCATATGTTTAATTCCAATATATTCAACACTATTAACTCTATTGAGAGAAAATCCCAGTTACGTTAGCCCTCATATCTCAGCTTTGGGATGAAAATAATCACACCCCTGTGTAAGTCAGGGTCTCCTAAATCAACAACGTGAGTTTAGAGGAAGTCTGAGACGGTCAAAAATTTAGTACAAAAAAAATAAATAAAATAAAAAATAAAAAAATAAATAAACACAATGGGGTACCCTTTATTTTATTTTTTTTTGGGTGAAAACTGTGACCTCCTCAGATCTTCTCCAAACCCACACCGTGTGTCAGGGAAGTCCTGACAAAGACAGTGGTGTGGTTATTTTCGCTCTACCATATCCCAAAGCTGAGATATGGAGACCTCTTCTAGTCCATAAAATGTATAACTGTATATATCAAGATGGGATTCCTATTTCCAGTCAAGCTAGGTAAACACATGAGTAGAGGGTAACCTTTAAGTTTTACGTTTGATATTAATTTTTTTTTGTGCGATTCTTTTTGGCACCCATCAGGTTCCATACAGGATTCGCTAAAAATAAACAACAAGCTTGCGTCACTACTTGGATCGCTCTGGTTGCTACGAGAATTGAGAATAGTCTCGTGCAGCTTTTTGGAACCTTCAGCACATGCTAAAAATAAACAGCATGCTCACGTCATCATTTGGAACGCTCCGGTTTCTACAAGAATTAAGAACAGGCTTTTGCAGCTTTTTGGAATCTTCAGGATGCGCTAAAAATAAACAGCAGGCTCACGCCACCCTTTTTAACGCTCCGGTTGCTACGAGAATTAAGAATTTGCTCGCGCAACATTTTGGAATGTTACAGATGCGCTAAAAAAAAAATAAAGATTAGGCTCGCGCCTCTTTTGTAAATGCTCCATGTGCTGAGTGAAGTATAGAATAGGCTCGCGCAGCTTTTTGGAGCCTTCAGGATTCCAAGGATTATGGAATCAGATTTGTGCCAAAAATGAATCGCTCCATGGCTTTAGTGCGTGAGTTCTGAGTTCTGCGTGTGCTCTCTGAGTTTTGTGCACCAGCAGCACGAGTTCTGTGCACGAGCTCTCTGAGTTTTGTACACTGGATCCTTGAGTTTTGCAAGCAGTTTTGGCAAAAAGCTCTCGTGTGGACGGGTTTTCTCAGGGGTGCCTTCCCATTGGCTAATGAGTTTTTGAGTGACAACTCAGTGCCCAAGGCATTTTGGACTGCACATGCGTACACCTCCTTGTATCAATGCAATCAATGCAGATATTGAGGTAATGTTCTGTCTAAAACAAAGCATTAAAGATTTTACTGTGAGTACAAACCTGTTTGTCCCTCATTACCAGATACTGATCTGAGGTAAATGCACACCGATGTCTGTTTACTCAGGATGAAACAGAATAAATGAGCGCTTATTTGTTTATTTGTAAATTATTATTCATGAGTGCTTGAGCCCCTGTTCAGAAACCTATCGTGTACTAACATAGTGGTTCTTCGCTTTTCCATAATCGCTGTTAGATTATTTAAATGCCCAAATTTTATTTTGAAGATCACAGTTTTGAACAAATGCCATATGTGCATTTTGTTACAGGAGGTCTCAGAGAACAGAGAAACATCACAGACAAGAGTGTTCCTGCTCCTTTAATGAATACAAATTTGCTTAATATCTAGCTCACACATTACTTCCTGGAAAACACCAGATGTAAAGTTTGAACCACGATCTGATTGAATCTCACGAGGCAGCCCAAACCGAGAAAAGAACTGAAACAAACACTCAATTATAGTTCTTGCCTTAATGTTTCTCAAGGGTACAGCCTTCGGAAATCTAGTACACACATCCAATATAGTGAACAGATACTCATAACCCTTTTTTGTTTTGTGCAAAGATCCAACACAATCTATCGTCACTCGCAAAAATGGCTCTTCCACCACAGGAAGAGTACACAATGGTGCACAAGGCACTTTCTGATTTGGCTTTCCGGCTAGCTGACAAGCATGACATGTCCGACAGTAGGAGATTACATCTCGATGCATCTTCGGCCAATAAAAATAACGCAAGACTCTCTCTTGGGCTTTACGAATACCCACATGCCCTGCCATGGGTGCTTCATGTGCCAAGCGCAACACTTTCAACCTAAAACTCTTCAGCAACACAATCTGCTCCACAACACTCCAATCTTCAACAGCAGGATGATAAGGAGGCCTCCACTTCCGCATAAGCACTCCCTGATGTATATAGAAGACCTCTGCTGACTCCTCTGTCTCCTCCCGTGTACCAGCCCCCTTACACAATGAGGCCAACTCAGGGTCCTTCCTTGAGCTCCTTGATTAAGGTTTCCCTATTAAACTGAGCTGCATCCGATTAACCTAGTTTTCCAAAGAAGGTATCTCCAAGCTCAAATGCTGCCTCCTCCAGCCCTCTCTGTGGAACCACCCCCTTGGGGCAAGACTGGGCACGGGTAACGACACAGGCTGAAAACACCTCAGGATACTCCCTGGCCAAAGCCTCCTGTTTCTGGTACCTCACATGGCATGTGACTAATTAATGGGGTTACCGACACTTGAACCCCAGCAAGATCATTCCCCAATAGCATAGAAACTCCAGGGACTGGTAATGATGGCACTACTGCTACATTAACATAGCCATTTACCAAGTTAGAGGGTAGGTACACTTTATGCAATGGCATGGCCCCAAACAAACTTCCCACACCCTGAATCAACACTGAAGAGTCATTGAAACTGGCTAATCACGAACCCTTTGTAACAACAAGGACTGAACTGCACCAGTGTCCCTCAAAATTTTAATTTTGGTTTCTGGCTCCCCAGAACCAATGGACACTGTACCCCAGGAGACAAACCCATCATACAGAGAGGGGGTTATTTCAGACTCAGGATCCACACAACTAATAGTCCTCTCTGAACCAACTACCAATGCCACAGATTTTGAAGAATCAGTATAAGACCCACGACTGCGCTTCTGCAGAACTGGACAACCTGATTTTTCTATGGCCAGGTTTTCTACAATAATGGCAGATTATTTCTCCCGAGGGAGTAGAATTTACAGGTTTTTGAAGTTGACTATGAGGTTTAGAGCCAGATGGCCCTTCCCTATGACTTTTAGTAGTCTCTGCTGATTTAACCTCTATATTAGCCTTTCTCCAACCACCAACCACTGATCTCTCTTTCACTCTCGACTCCTTATGGGTAAATTCGTAAGTATCTGCCATCATAGCAGCCTTTTTAACTTCAGTCGCCCCATGCTCCTGAATGTACACTTCCTAAAGAACAGGTAGACTATTTTTGAACTGTTCCATAAGAACAAGCTGTTTTAAATCTGCAAAAGTATAAACTTCACATGCTTTCATTCAAACACTGCCTCCTGCTGCCTAGCTACATCCAAATAGGTTTCCGCTAACTTACGTCTAAGAAAACGGAATTTGTGCCTGTAAGTTTCTGCCTCCCAAGCTTTCCCCTACATGACACTCTGAACCAAAATGGTCCAACAATTCTCCAGCCAAGCTAATTCCGTGGCTATATTCTCAAAGGCATCAAAAAACACATCTACCTCGTCTTCCTGAAATTTTGGCATTAGATGTAGACATTTGGATACATCAAACCGAGTCTCATGTCTGCGCTGTTGTTGACTCTCCATCTGCGAGAGTTTAACCTTCTCCAACTCAATCTTAGCTAACTCCAGCTCCCGCAAACTATCCTTCTCCTTCTCTCGCCTACCCTTCTCTGCTTGTTCCCTAGCCAATCTTGCCTCAATGATGGAGTCACTCAAACCTAGGGACTGAGCAAGGATCTACTATCTTAATTTTATTCAACTCTGAATCTACCTCAATCTCATAATATTCAGCAAGCTGGAGCAACTGAGGCTTCTTTAATTTTATCCAGTCCGTTGTCTGCAGATGGGCTTGGATAAAACTTTCCGGATCAAACTGAGACATTTTTGGGAAAAAATTAAAAAAATACCAAAAGCCCCCCAGCCGAAATGAGGACAGACCAGAGACCCCTAACTCTAAGGCTACTAAAATTCAAACACCAAGAGGTAACCTATATTCCCCTATTGGCCTAAAATCCCTAAGTACCACCAAAGTATGACTACAAAACTAAAAGTACTTGACAATTTTGGCCACCTTACCTCAAGTCCTCTCATAGGACTTCTGAAAGAACACATACAACTCAAGAAGCCCCAAGTAGGCCACAATTTCCAACAGGTATTTTTGAGTCAAATCAACACCACCAAATCAGATTTCCTGAGAACTCAACCAAACATACCCAATTACCAAAGGTCTAGACTGTATACAATCAAGCAACTCTGCAATCCAATACCCACCTTAGCAAACAGCTAACCTCAACAGAGCACAAAACTATCAAGTTACAATCACACAGCCAACAATTAGATCACGAAAATAAGGTGTTGAAATCTATTGTGATGAAATGAGAACTTGGGAGGGTTCACTCTTCTTACCTAAAGATCCTCGAAGAACCCAAGCGCTGACTCCATGGTCGACCAGCCCAAGCATGTAGAGATTATTCAAAAGGGTAGGTAGTAATCTGGAGGTGCAACAGTTTCCAGAGTGCTAGAGAAAAATCAGCGCCAAAACTTCCACCATCTTATATATATCCAAAACGACGCTCCGGTATCTGGCCTCCAAAACCAGAGGTCCTCCCCTTTAAAGGCTCCACTTCAAGATCTCAAGAAAAGTAAGACCCCCCCCCAGTGGCTGGAGTGTGTATTGTGGGAGTCAAGTGTCTATCCCAGTGCACCTAGTTTATAAGAATCTATATTCAACACCATTAACTCTATTGAGAGAAAATCCCAGTTACGAAAATAATCACACCCCTATGTAAGTCAAGGCCTCCTTAATCAACAACATTTTTATTTTGTCAATAAGGTCCATACCACACTTCTGACATATTTCATAAAATATCACCATTTAATATTCTAAACATGTACATAAACAAATGCATACATTTTCAAATGACCTTGCCTTTTCCCCACAGATATCAAATAGAAATCAGAAGAATATCTATTAAACATACCTTAAACATGGCCTTAAAAAGTACACTTACCCTATAATATAGCGTGATTCATATATCAATGTATATGATCACATTCTAAAGTTGTCATATTGAGAAACAATGATAGAAACATTTTACTTCTCAACCTCAAGTAGACTGTAAGTAATTATTCAAATTTCAAAATTTAACGACCTGGCTATTAGCTCAGACATTACATAATGTGGGTTAAAGGCTAACTAGAACACTTGCTATTCATCATAATGACACGTTGGCTAGCTGCAGCAAACATTAGAAAAGTAAGCCTAATGCAATAAAAAGTTTTGATGACTTTGTTCACTTGAGATGGCTAAAGAAAAAAAACACAAACTTCAAACAAAATGACTGTTACCAACCTGACATGGCGCGCGCTCCTCTGCTCTTTGGGGCTTGAAAAATCCAGAATCCAATAGCTGCTAATCACAACGTATTAGTTGACTGCACAAACTTCTTGTCACACAGCCCACAACACCAACTCACGTTTTTCAGAACAAATTCAAAAAAGCCACACCGAATTTCAGCTGTCTAAAATGCTTCATGAAGGCTGTGGTAAATTCAAAGACTGCCCATTACCACTGCTGCAATGCCCATTATCACAAGTGTCTGTGGTGCTGCATCAGCATTCATCCTCCATCAGTTCAACATTTTTTTTCTCCTCGTGTAAGACACCTCTGGATTGATATCTTATGTGGAAAAAAAAATGAATAAATACACACACACATTATATTAATTAATTATATTCTTATTGAAAGATGATACAGTAAACATATTAAAAATTTTTCAGTGCAAGATAGTTTTCTGGTTCAACTTACAATGAACACTAATTATACAACTTTGCTATAAAAACTTATACAGTTGGAAAGACTGTTAAATGATGCCACATTTACCTTTTAAAGAGGCGCAACCCACATTCTCAGCTCTACTGCTCATCCCACAAATGCATGTTCCTTACAAATGTGGCACCGTTTAAAGGGGAAATTAACAGGCTTTCCAACGGTATGAGATAAACTGCCAAGAAGCATTGTTACAACAAAAAAAATAATCTACCAAACACAAATTTCCTTACTTTTTGTGCTAAGTTTATTTTTATAAGATACTCTTTGCAGTTATTTGACATTATTTCATTTGAATTTTGCCAGTCTTTGCTTTCATTATTGTTTTTTGGATTTTGCTGATAAGGTCTTTTGCTTCTGGAATCTCTCCAGAGTCTGCTTCGTGGTTTGCTTGAGTTTTGACAGAAGTTTCAAGGGTGGGTGGGTCTTAGAAGACTACGTTCACCGTGAATCTCCTTTCGTCATCGATTTTGGACTTACAGGTGCTCTGAAACCTCCTCTGGGACCTAGCCACGCCCACCCCACCCCTAAATGGAACAAACTTTTTTCCCCATACACAGCATCAGGTTAATTATCACTGTTCTGTATTAACCCTGTCATACTACCATAGCTACAGCTTTTTTAGTTAGCTTTCTAGTAACCGCCAACACGCTGTCTGTCACTGGGTTCTCTTGCCTGACCCGTGGAAGCTTTTTTCGCAGGACAAATTTGCCTGTTCTTTACCATGACCCTACTAATCTCTGTATTTTTTTGTTCCCTTTGTCTGGTTTTCTTTCTCCTGTCTCTCTCTCATGCTTTGAGATGTCCTGCTGCTCTCCAGGTGTTGCCCTGATCCAGCCCCTGTGTATCCTGTACAAGATCCTGGCCTTGTCTCATCTACACTATCATGCTTGGCCATGCTGTTTTACCTCAGATTAACTCTGCACCTACTTTTAATTCACACAGAATCCCTGATCACCTTCTCCTTCCTCAGACTCATACATCACTAATATACTACATTTACATTACTATAACCCCTTCATCTGTCATCATTTCACTTTTACTTCTGTTCTGTTCTCTGTTGTGTCTCCGGTGTGGACCCGAGGAGGATGGGTTCCCCGTATGAGTCTTGGTTCTTTCCAAGGTTTCTTCCTCATGTGCTGAGGGAGTTTTCCCTTGCCACTGTTGCCCCTGGCTTGCTCATAGGAGGCTTGGACCCGGATCTCTGTAAAGCTGCTTTGTGACGACTTTTTGTTGTGAAAAGCGCTATATAAATACAATTTGATTTGATTTGAATTAAATTTTAGTATTAAATAGCTGTTACAAACATTATAATAAATAGCTGAATGGTCTGAAGATATTGCAGATGCTCATATTTCTTCCCTATGTGTTTTTTCTCCATTCAGTTGACTAGAATTTTAAAAGGCTTATATTAGTGATTTGTGCAAAAATATGTATGGTCTTGCTTAATGTAATTATTATACTGTCTAGATAAAGTTTTATACAATTTCTTGTATTGTCAAATACGCTTTTTTTTCAACACAATATATATAGCAGGAAGTTTAAAAAAAAAACAGAAGTCTAAAAAAGTGCAGGAACATATGTTTGCAATCTGGAATAAAGAATACAAAACATAAATTAATTGTTATACTGACACAATTCCCAAAGTTAAAAGTCTGCATATTAAATACCAAACACAATGTTATTTTCAAAACACACACAGCATAGCAAAACTAGCACTAAATGTTAATCCCTATTTACAAGCACAATACTGGAGTTTTCTGTTCTTTTTTAAATGCTGAAGCAGTTACTTTTTGTTCTTGTTTCATCAGAAAATAACTGTCACTCTGTTTAAGGTGGAACAGGAGAACTTTTAACTGGATGCTAGCTAACATTAGCAGATGCTAACATACAAATATTCTGTAAAAAAAATAAAATAAAATAAAATAACAATTAAAATTTAAGCAGTACATTTCTTCGTAGATGTCTTTCAGTAACTGTAAAACATTTATTTAAATTATTTGCAATTTGCTAAGACACATGGAAGACCTTTACATCCTGAGGTAGTGATAGCTTACAACCCGGTCTCACACCTACTCGTGGTATAGTCACATATATAGGAGACTGCAATTCATGCTGAAAATATGCGATATGTCACGAATTGCAGACTACTATATCAAATCAAATCAAATTTATTTATATAGCGCTTTTCACAACTGATGTTGTCACAAAGCAGCTTCACAGAATTCCAGTAAGACAAGATTTGACATGAAATGTAAAGACAAATGTAAAACCCTCAAGTGAGCAAGCCAGGGGCGACAGTGGCAAGGAAAAACTCCCCCAGCTGAGGAAGAAACCTTGGGAGGAACCAAGGCTCACAAGGGGTGACCCATCCTCCTCTGGTCAATCTACTGGTGATGATAGTTAGTAGTCCATGAGAACTTCAGTGTAGGGACAGCTTCAAGGCACTTGGTGGTTGCTGGAGCGTGGGCAGCTGGTCTGAAGCGTGGAGGAGGATCTCGACAGTCATCCATCAGTGTCCAGACAGACAGGTGGGCAGTCGTTTACTCGGAAAGATGTAAAGGGATGGAATTAGTTTTGAACTGTTTTGTGTTTGTAAAGTAGAAAATATGAAAATTTCCAGAGTGTGGCTAATGACTCCGGCAGATCTGACTATGACAGCATTAACTAAAAGGAGAGAACCAGAAGGACACACAGACACGGGAGCATCCTGAAACACTGGCATCCCTCCGCTCCACCGTCAACAAACCTGAGTGATCGCGAGAAGCGGCGGGACGACAGCACCAGCGTCTCAGTATACTATAATTCCCTGTGTCCATGGACCCCCCGGATCTGCCGCCTTTATCTATGGGGGAGCATTAGCTATCAAATGATAAACTAAACAAATGAGTTTTTAGCCTACATTTGAAGATTGCGACTGTGTCTGAGTCCCGAACATTTTTTGGAAGATCATTCCAGAGTTGGGGGGCTTTATAAGAAAAGGCTCTTCCCCCAGCTGAGGCCTTCTGAATTCTGGGAACATTTAAAAATCCAGTATTCTGTGATCTGAGTGAACGTGGAGGCTCATAATAGGAAATTGTATCTTGAAGATATTCAGGAGCAAGCCCATGTAGAGCTTTATATGTTAATAACAAAATTTTGTAGTCAATGCGGAATTTAACAGGCAGCCAATGAAGTGATGATAAAACTGGGCTGATATGTTCAAATTTTCTAGTTTTAGTGAGGACCCTAGCTGCAGCATTTTGAACTAGTTGAAGTTTTCTTAAATTGCTGCTGGTGCATCCTGACAGTAGTGCGTTACAGTAGTCAAGCCTTGAAGTAATAAAGGCATGTACTAATGTTTCTGCGTCCTGGAGGGATAAGGCATTTCTAATCTTAGCAATATTGCGAAGATGTAAAAAAGCTGTCCTAGTGATACTACCTATGTGTTGATCAAATGATAAATCCGGGTCAATTATGACACCAAGATTTTTTGCTGCTGAACCAGGTTTAACTGGAAAGTTAGCTAGATCTAAAATTAAATCTGATAATTTATTTCTTGTCACTTTTGGACCCAAAAGCAGGACCTCTGTTTTGTTGCTGTTTAGAAGGAGGAAGTTACGCAACATCCAGCCTTTCACGTCTTTTACACAGTCCTCTATTTTCTTTAATCTGTGTTTGTCATCGGGCTTGGCTGAAATATACAATTGTGTGTCGTCTGCGTAACAGTGAAAGTTAATGTCATGGTTTCTTATAACTGTGCCTAGCGGTAACATGTATAATGTAAATAATAATGGTCCTAAAATAGAGCCTTGTGGAATTCCAAATCTTACTTTAGAATAATTTGAATTTAGATTGTTTACTTTTACGAATTGATAACGTTCCGTTAAGTAAGATTTGAACCATAATAGGGCTGTCCCTGTGATTCCAACCATGTTTTCTAACCTTTCTATGAGAATATTGTGGTCTATTGTATCGAAGGCTGCGCTTAGGTCAAGAAGCACCAACAGGGATACGTGGCCTTGATCAGAGGCAAGAAGAAGATCATTTGTTATCTTGACTAGAGCTGTCTCTGTACTATGATGTTGCCTGAATCCAGATTGGAATTTTTCATATATATGATTCTTATGTAGATATGAACTAAGTTGTTGGGCCACAGCTCTTTCTAAGATCTTAGACAGAAATGGCAAATTAGAAATAGGCCTGTAATTAGACAGTGTACTAGCATCAAGATTTGGTTTCTTGATCATAGGTTTAATAACTGCTAGTTTAAAAGCTTTGGGTACATGGCCCAGACTAAGCGATGAGTTTACTATAGTTAAAAGAGGATCAATAATAGCTGGTAGTACTTCTTTGAGCAACTTTGTGGGAATTGCGTCAAGTGTGCAAGTTGTACAGTTTGCGGAGGTGATAATCTTCTCTAGTTCTAATTGTGGGAGTGGGTAAAAGGTTTCAAGTCTTTCTTTTACAGTTATATTATGTTTTATTTCATTCACATCAGGTGGCAGCCAGGATGGATTTGATCCTGTGGCTAGAGTTTGTTGTCTAATATTCTCAATTTTATTATTAAAAAAGTCCATAAAATCTTTACTGGTGAGAGTTGCTGGAATTAGTTGTTCAGAACCTGCTTGATTTTTTGTAATTCTAGAAAACACACTAAACAGTGCTCTCGGATTATTTTTATTATTGGAGATCAGCGAGGCCAGATATGCTGAGCGAGCTTTAGTGAGGGCATTTCTATACTCTATAAGGCTGTCCTTCCAGGCAGAATGAAACACTTCAAGCTTGGTTGATCGCCATTTCCGCTCTAGTTTTCGTAATGTTTGTTTTAAAGTACGGGTCTTATCGTTATACCATGGTGCGAGCTTTTTCTGTCTTATACTTTTATGTTTAAGTGGTGCTACCTTTTCTAAAGTAGATCGACAGGTATTTTCTAGGTAGTCAGTTAGTACATCTAGGTCCATTGGGTCTGATGGAGTTGGAACTGGGGTCGATAGTTCTGGTAGGTTTTCTATAAATTGTAGGGCGGTAGATGGTTTTATTATACGCCTTGTAGAATAGCGAGGGTTCTTACATAGATTATGGATAAAACGTAGCTCATATGAAATTAAGTAATGATCGGAGATTGCTGAGGATTGCGGTAAGATATTAATTTTGTCAATGTTAAGACCTAGTGTCAGAACTAAGTCTAAAGTGTGGCTGCAGTAGTGTGTAGGCCCTGTTACATTTTGAGTAATACCAATAGAGTCTAAGATTGAGGTAAATGCCTTTTTTAGTGGGTCACTTTCCTTCTCGAAATGGATATTGAAATCTCCTACAATTATAACTTTATGATTGCACACCGCTAGGTTTGTAGCAAAATCGCTGAATTCTTTCAGAAATTCTAAGTAAGGCCCTGGTGGTCTGTAAATGTTGCATAATAAAAATGCGTCCTTTTTTGTGACCGGATTTGTAATAATAGTGGAGAGAACCTCAAAAGAAGAAAAGGTGTCACATTGTTTAAGACTAATTTCTAGGGTATTTTGGTAAATTACACATACTCCACCTCCTTTGCCTGATATTCTTGGGCTATGTGCATAATTATAGCCTAGGGGGGTGGCTTCATTTAGTGCTAAATATTCATTTGGTTTAACCCACGTTTCCGTGAGACAGAAAACATTGAATTTATGATCACTTATAATATCATTTACGATGAGTGCTTTTGAGTTTAGCGATCTTATGTTGAGTAACCCAAATTTTAGTTCTGAGGTGTTGCTGCTAGGTGTTGTGTATGATTTAATATTGATTAGGTTGCTGAAACAGGCTGATTTTGTTTTTCTACTTTTACATTTAGTTCGGGGGAAAGACACAGTCTCAATACAGTTGAACCTGGGTGACGCCTCAAGACAGTTCGCAGACGGTCGGTTTAGCCTGTCTGTCTGCGGCCTGGTCCCGGCTCTGGATTGTCAGCAGCTATCTACACTACTCTGCCGACTAACTAAAAGACTATGTGCTATACTGCAAGAAAGTAAGGCAGCACCCTCCCGCGTGGGGTGGATACCATCCCTACCTATAAGACCAGGCTTGCCCTCAAAACGTAACCAATTGTCTATAAAGCCCACTTGATTTTCGGAACACCACTTGGACATCCAGCAGTTTAACGCCGAAAGTCTGCTGTAAGCTTCGTCGCCACGCCGCATTGGTATGGGACCAGAGCAGATTACGGCATCGGACATCGTCTGGGCCAGTTTAATCACCTCTGTAATATTACCCTTAGTTACCTCAGACTGCCGCAGACGAATATCATTGGCCCCTACATGAATGACTACCCTCGAATATCTCCTATTAGCTAACAGTCTAAGGTTGCCACTAATATCCGGCGCTCTGGCTCCCGATAAACAGCTAACTGTTACTGCCGGCGCCCCTAAAGGAGTAGCTAGTTTCACGTGCCGAACAATAGAGTCTCCTATAACCAGAGCACTCTTAACAGGCTCCTCAGCGGGTGCTTCGCTGAGCGGGGCAAACCTGTTTGACACGCGAATCGGAGGAGCGTGGTGTCCCGGTGGGCTAGCTTTGGCCTCAGCGTTAGCATCAGCCTTAGCTTTCCGGCTATGACGCCGAGACGTCACCCATTCACCCCGCTGTGAGGGCTCTAACGCCGGAGTCGTGGGGGTGCTAACTCTCCCTAAAGCACCCGGAGTTGCTAACACTGAATCTCGCTGTTTATCCCTCAACAATAATAAGCTCCGGATGCGCACTTCTAGCTGGTCCACTTTATCCACCAGAGAGCTAACTAGCTGACACTTACTACAAATACAACCACTATATTTATCGCTAGAGGTGGAAAAGGGCGTTAAACTAAACATGCCACACTCTGAACAGGCAAAACAGCCAGTAGTAGCCATGGAATTGCAGGTACTTACCGCTTTTAGTGAATTTTAGTAACTTACACCAAGAACGTTACTCCAGGGTCCGGTGGCAGTTTTAGTGCCTCTGTAATGAATATTCCTGCGGAGACAATCTAAAAGATAGATCTATGGATGGTTAGTAGGTTATAAAAACAGATATAAATATAAAAATAACAATGGAAACGATTAAACAGGAAAACCCGAGCGATCAAAACAGCTTCCAAACGGGTGTAGAGTAGGTGTGAGACCGGGTTGTAGCTTAACATTACTGGCTGATGTAACTTTGGTAACTGACAAAGCGACACATTTATGTTATGATTAAAACCAATATTTAACAAAAAATATATTCATTAAGCACATGTAAAATGTTGTATTCTAATCAAATGATATTTAAAAGAGACCGTAGCAAACTGGCTTCAATGGGAAAGCTCCATGGCTGGCGTTGCCAGCTCCCGCACGAGTTATGCACAGGGGCCATGTCTTCATTAATTCAGACTTATTATCCTGGATTTAAGTCCTTTATAGAGTATTTAGTTATTTTTTTATAACGTCTCTTCCTTACACATGTAAACAATCGTACACACACAAAAATGCGTGTATTTGTATAACTAAAAATGTGAGTCTGTAAACAAGTTTTAGTCCCCACACCAAGATTATATCCATCCACACACAGACAAAGAGAGAGTCCACCAGTTTCGCTACACTACACTTTGGTTGGGTTTTTATGTACGGTTTCTAATTCTATATTTTTGTTGTGATATCAGTTATAATTGAATATGTATTTTGTCTTGTTCACCAGTGATATTTTTCAGTTACTGTAGTTAAAACAGCATTTAACTAATCCTTACATATTCATGATAGGATTTACATCACACACTGTAGCTGACACGAAACATAAATCCTTTGTGAACATAGTCCCTACGTTTCATCTGAATTATTCATAACATAGTGAGCGAAGCACTGACCTATGGCTACGTTGAGCCCTACGTGAGCAGTGTGAAGACAGCAATATTAGTAAGCTGATCCCCATAGCAACTGGAAGTTAATTTTTCACAATAAAAAACCTCTGGTGTTTAGTACCTTAAAATTTGTAAACATGCATATTATTATATAACTTCATTCATAACATGCTCTAAAGCTTTTCATAATTTTATATCAAACAAACATCACTATTCTCTCACACTGTGTGTGACACATACTGAGATTTGACATTGATAAATTATGTGCATTCTTTTAATAGCATACTGCTAAACAATACAGTGTCAATACAAACCCATGGTGAAATTAACTTTCCAGATCCTCCTCTTTCTGTAAACATGTATATGTTAAAAGATACATTAAATTACTTATGTTTTATTTAATTATGTGTATCTACTTCTATATATAAATTAAGAGAGGATAAATCTCCTTCAAAATGAAATTGAACAAAAAATTCTAAATTAAAAAAGGGTTTTTTCAGCAGTTCAGTGGTGGTTGAAGTGAGGGGTTTATATATATATATATATATATATATATATATATGTGTGTGTGTGTGTGCGTGTGCTTTAAAACGTATTTATATATGTATAATGTTTATACAAAATCTCATAAAAAAAAAAACATGGTCAAATCCAACACGTTTAGAGACCAACGACATTCCATACACCTGGACCCCCATGACTACTGACGAAGAACACTCAGAAAAGTGACACTGAGCCTGCTGTGGGCCAACGCTGTTTTCTGACTGTGACTCTGAGCCGAGTGTAGTCAATTCACAAAAAACATTATAAGAACGCAGTACCAAAGCATGGCTCAATGTTGCATGTAGGTATTTGAGTATACACTAAGTAGGCTACGAGCTTATTGTTTTTAGTCCAATACATTTTATAAACTTGAATTCCTGTTTTTTTTTTTCTTTCATCTGTTTTAAATTATGCTCTAAACGTGTTGGATTCTCCGTGTTAACACGCAGCGTATAATTTCGTGTTAAACACGTTAAGTTTGTGTATTTCGTGAATCATGATGCTTTACTGCCACCTACTGGTGTATGGCGTTATTGCTGAAACAACATAAAGCCTTAACTTACCAAATAACGGAAACAATTCCAGTGTTTAATGTTCTGAACAATGTTTATGAGATTTTGTATAAACATTATACAAACATAATATTTATATAAACATAAATACGTTTAAAAGCGCACACACACATATATATATATATACCCCTCACTTCAACCACCACTGAATTTACTGCTGAAAAAAGCCCTTTAATTCAGATTTTTTTGTTCAATTTAATTTTGAAGGAGATTTATCCTCTCTTAACATATATAAGTACATACACATAATTAAATAACACATGAGTAAATTAATGTATCTTTACACATAGTATACATGTTTACAGAAAGAGGAGGATCTGGAAAGTTAATTTCACTATGGGTTTGTATTGACACTGTATTGTTTACCAGTATGCTATTAAAAGAATGCACATAATTTATCAATGTGAATGAATTACGCCTCAGTATGTGTCACACACAGTGTGAGTGAATAGTGATGTTTGTTTCTTATAAAATTATGAAAAGCTTTAGAGCATGTTATGAATGAAGTTATATAATAATATGCATGTTTACAAATTTTAAGGTACTAAACAACAGTTTTTTTTTATTGTGAAACATAAACAGCTTACTAGTATTGCTGTCTTCACACTGCTCATGTAGGGCTCAACGTAGCCACAGGTCAGTGCTTAGCTCACTATGTTATGAATAATTCAGATGAAACGTAGGGACTACGTTCACAAAGGATTTATGTTTCGTGTCAGCTACAGGGTGTGATGTAAATCCTATCATGAATATGTAAGTACGCCCGGATTTGAGGCCTCCCATTGGCGAAAACCTTAAGAAGCGTGTAAACGTGTCAATTTTGGTCACGTTATCACGACAAAATTTTACGTGTCAACACGCAAATTTTTAATAACGTGTTAACAAGCATGTGTTCACACGTTTAGAGCCCAACGCTGTTCTATAAGAGACCAACGCCATTCCATACACCTGGACCCCCATGACTGCTGACGAAGTGACACTGAGCATTACATTATCACTCACACTATACAGTGTAAAAAGAAAATTGCTTCAATTGGTAACAAGTAATTCAATTAAGTTTTTTCAATTTATTTTTTTAAGGTTAAACTTAAACAATTAAGTTGGATAAACTTAATTGAATTACTTGTTACCAATTGAAGCAATTCAATTAAGTTGGATCAACTGTTTTCTTTTTACAGTGTACTTAAAATACAGCTTACATTTAAATAATTTTAAAAGTGTTTTTTAGCATGTTATTTTAGTTTTGCAAATAGGAGTCAAATACCTTTACGCTACTCAGAAATTCAACTTGGTTAAAATAATAAATCTACATTGCACAAATGGAATATTTTAAAATTTTATTGTGAAAACCTCACAAACTTAGTTTTTCACAAAAACTTGTGCATTAAACATACTACAGATGCATCCCATCTCCTCCAAAGGCTGCCCTTCTACTCCTGTACAGTTTAAGGAGTTTTGGCACATGTGTCCAGTGCATCATGAAACTGACTCTTCAGGTTGATGGCAGTTATTCTACGAAACTCACTGCATATCTAGAGAGAGAGAGGAGTAAACAATAGAGAATACAGATTATCAGTCATTACGTACAGAGCCTGAACATTTCTAGACAAACACTGATTCAGTTGATAACAGTTATGCAGGGATCCAGACAAAAACCATCCCGTCATCCCAAGGCCAAAAAAATAGCCCACAGGAAAATTGCTCTTTTGGGACGCTTTCGTGACAAATGTTGTGCGCGATAAAACTTGTTGCCTTTAAATAACATTACTGTGGTTGGACAATGCTGTACGCTTCTTGGTTAATAAGTAAATAACTAAAAAAATAAGTAAATAATCCAAACAGCTGATGACTTCGCATTATAACAGTTTTGGAACTGTTCTGGGGAAAAAAAGTTAAGTATCATTTTAGACAAGTAAACTAGATTGGTTCACACTAGGTTTTGCAGTGTGAAACAATCCTACAAAAACTATAAAAAGAAAAATATGCTGAAATGGGCCAGAGTCACAAGTACAGCAAACAAACACTACTCACCTGACTCTCCAAGAACAGTGCTGGCCATCATTCTCGAACCAGACCAACCAGAGGTTCCTGCTCAACAACCTCCTTCCACCGTAAAGAAAATGTTTGGACCCTTTTTATCTATCTCAGCCCTCGTTGCCTTTCTCTCTTCTTCCAAGGAATCCTCACTCAGCCCTGCAGGGCTATATCGCAAACATCTTTATAATCACAAAGATCACATTTGAAGGTAGAACTTTGGTGACATGTAGATAATTTACTGTGACATTTTGAAAAACGACATATCAAGGAACACACACAATTGGAGTGAAAACAGGGCCAGCGTGTACCATGAAATCCATGGCGTACTCTGTGGTGCTTCAACCCAACGTCTGTGTCTTGGCTTGTGAAAGAGCAGATTTTGCACTTCATCTAATGTATCCCTTTTTTCCTTGAAAATGAAAACAATATTAGTGTTAGTATTGTCATTGTACACAATTATAGTTTGTAAATGCAATTACAGAACCACAAACTCTATGTAACGTTATTTAATGTTTTTGTAATTTATTTACACACACACACACATATATTACATTTAGCTAAATGTTTTGAGAAACAGACGATGTTAGGTATAGTGCTAGTGCTGTTAGACACCTACGAACTTCTCAAAAGCAAAACAAAAAACAAATAGTAGGTCTGATTCAGACAATACGGATATTTTTGTATCTTTGACGGCTTAATCTTGTAATAACACCCTGCTGCTTTCATATAAATGATATCAGACTAAAGGAGCGTTGTTGTAGTCAGCATCCTGAATTTTCCGTTCTACCTTAAACAGCTCAACAAACACCGAGGAGGCTCAATATAGCGTTACCTATTCCGGTATTTAAGGTGGAATGGAAAAAAGCCAGCCAACAAGATACATAACATTTTCAAAATAGAACATAAAGAAAGCGCTCAGGCTTGTTACAGCCTGCTTGAGTCTGTTACGTTGGGCATTTGATTAAATGAAACAAACGGCTCATATTCAAACTTTCCATGGCTCAGTCGAGTTGGCAAAGTTAGCTAATATAACAATGCCACGGCAATTTCCCTCACATATTCACGGCTTTAAGATAGTGTTAAAACTAGAAACGTAACTTTAAAATGCTTTGTGAACTATCACTAGTTATTTACCTCAATCTTGAATTTCTCCAAACTTCGAGCCACAACAAAGAGGAATCAACCGTCCTTCGCGCGTATTCCCGAACCTCCCACTGAGCATGCGCATGACTAGAACAGAGCATGCGCAGGTTTATCTTAATCAGCAACTTTTCCAAACAAATCTTCTCAACACATTTTTTATGTTGTGCCTACAGGTTGATCAGAACAATACATTTCGTGTTAGATGAACTATCACACAATTGAGTTCTATTCCCAACTCACTATTTCAATGTATAATCAACTAAATTTGAAGTTAGATTTTTTACAGTGCAGTCTGTTTTTTTTTTTAAGGTTTATTAAATGTTTGGTTATGGTGGGTAGCATACTTACTGTTTTATCCGAGTCACGTCGACCGTCGATGTTCGGAAGAAAAAGCGGGGCGCACCTGTTGTCGGTACCAGAGATCTGCCTCGCGCAAAGCTTACGTAATGACGTCAGACGTAAAGCTGCTTTAAACTTAATTGTTTCACGTAGTCTCAAAGTAAAAAGTTATTTTGAGATAAAATGTGTGACTTTTAAGTTAATTGAACTCATGAAAGTAAGTTGTAGGAACTAAGGCAAAAGAATTAATTGAGGTTAATGTAAATAAGTCTATAATAGGAACTACTGCCCAAATACACTTTTTAGAGTGTACAAATGAGTATGTGCAAGTGTGTAAAGCTCTGATATTTAAGTACCCTTTTCTGAAGGAAAATGAGGGGAATGGATGTGTGAGTTAATTCTAATAGTGAAAATTACTTTATTGTTGTTTTTATACTTGTTCTTGTATAATTCAATTTGGAAACAGGTTATTTTCATTTTAAATGGCTTGGCCTGCTCTAAGTGTGTAGAATTACATGAGGTTTCGTAGTTACGGCTGGTAAAATATAGCGCGGATAAGCCCGTTGCAGTGGGCAGACAAGGTGCACTATATTCTGAAGCAACTTTGCGGTTGTATTTTTGGTTGTACACAAGGGACCAAAACTTGCTATATGTTGCTGAACAGCTTTTGATTTGCTCTACAACATTTCTTGTCGACTTTTCTTAGTAAGATAGGGATATCCAAACTCAGATATTTCTGTAATGGTAATTTTTATATGTCTCTGTTGAAAGAACTTGTCTGCTTGTTTGTCAGTATATTCATTTCTAATCGTCAACAGAGCTCAAAAACTAAGTGTATGTCAGGTCAGCTCGAGGTCAATGCTTTATTAGAACAAACCACATCTTGTATATCAAACTGAGATGTCTCTAAGGAAACTAAGCTTGCAGAAACATCGAGTGATTATCTTATGGTTATGACGTATAAACTACCTATATAAATATCTCTGTGAAAACATCTCCTTTGTCCACATTCACATAGTACTCTCTGCTATTGTATGTTGACCACCTTAAGGTTAAATAAACTACTTTCTGATTCCAAATGCTCTGTTAGATTTCAATTCTTAATACTTGTCCTTATTTTCTCCATCACAATTTCAAAAATACATATCAAATTCAAATGTGTACACAGTGCACATTTTAAAATGCTTGTGACAATGATACATGTGTACGTTGAACGTTTTCAAACCCATGCCTTCTTTTTTGTACAAGACTCTGTGTATAATCAGTAATGTTGGAATTGAAATGTCCAAAATTGGAATAATCTGAAATATGTAACATGGAAAAGGTTAAGTACTAGCTGCCTGAGTACCATTTTCAAATGACCAATCATATGTTGCATTAACTTAATAAAAAATAAATAAAAACTACACTGACATACTACCATCTGGCCACAAATGGGAGTATGTGTCCACAATTCCATTTAGACCTAACAGGTGGTGGTGGGGTCTTAGGTCCGAAAGGCCATTTAGTCGAGAAAATAGCAGTTGCTTACCTCTTCGTAGTACCACACCATCCCAATCCACATATATGATACGCCGCTTGGTGGACCTTATCGGCCTAGCGCGCGGCGCACCCTAGACGATTTTTTTTGCAGAGCCCGGGGTCGGGTCCTGGGCACACGTGGTGGGAGCTAAAAATCCTCAAAGTTTGGGCCTTTTACCCGCAATTCTGCATCAATCCACCAGGTGGCTCCCGGAACGTCTCGATTCCAATATATTCCATTACAGGCAAATATATTGGGATTGGGATGGCGTATATATTTATCATTCGTTGAAGTGTTTTGTAATGTTTTTAATACTTTTAACATGCCCAACATCCATAGACATTAACATTTTAAAGTGTTGGCTACTTTGATAAGGCAACACAAACGTCCTTTCACAAAGTTTCCAACTATCTTTGATATATTTATAATGCCAGTAAACCGACAAACACGTAACCACAGTGAGCCAGCCTGCCCTTCTGAAACTCTTGTCCGAACGCCTTACTTTCAAATTTTCAAGTTACCTAACGTTACTGCTGCATTACTTAAGGTGGAAGCGAAAAATGTAAAAGCTTCTGAGCGAACACCAGTCAGAATCCGAATGTTAAACAATACACCTGCATATAGTCAGCACAAAAAGATTGCTCACACATTAAAATCATGCCCAAGATAATGGAACGATGACGTTCAGAAGTAAGTTATAATCCAGCGTCAGGTAATTTAATGTGGAAGCGAAGAGTTGCAATAGAGCTTCTGGGCAACTTCAATGTTAAGAATCAGTAGTTTAAAATTATACAAGCACATACAGGTGCTGGTCATAAAATTTGAATGTATGCAAGACATGGGTTTCAGCTGTCATGTTCCTTATGCCAAGCCACTCTTGAACAAGAGACAGCGTCAGGAAAAAGGACTGGACTGCTCCTGAGTGGTCCAAAGTTATGTTCCCTGATTAAAGTAAATTAGATTAGATTAGATTCGACTTTATTGTCATTGTGCAGAGTACAAGTACAGGGCCAATGAAATGTAGTTAGCATCTAACCAGAAGTGCAATATATTACATTATTTACATAAAGTGCAGTAGTGATATTATAGTGATTTTCGTGCCCTGCCCAGGCAGCGTTTATGGTAGATGTCCTCGAAGGAACTTGAAACTGGACACCTGATCCACTGCAGTTCCGTTGATGTAAATGGGGGCGTGAGCTTGATTCCTAGTCCGTCTGAAGTCCATGATGATCGCCTTTGTTTTGAGCATGTTTAGTACTAGGTTATTGTTTTGGCACCACAAGGACAGATGCTGTACTTCATCCCGGTAGGGCGTTTCATTATTGTCTGTAATCAAGCCTATCACCATGGTGTCATCTGCGAATTTGACTATGGTGTTTGAACCATAGGCAGGTACACAGTCATGGGTGAAGAGAGAGTACAGAATCGGGCTAAGAACACAACCTTGTGGAACGCCAGTGTTCAAGGTGATGGTTGATGAATGAAGGTTGCCTAATCTAACAGATTGGGGTCTGTTAGACAGGAAGTCTAAAATCCAGTGGCAGAGTGATGTGCTGATACCCAGATGGTTGAGTT